>NC_090909.1:5488035-5788035 GCF_040956055.1 Brachionichthys hirsutus | reverse complement strand
CGGCTTTATATTAAATGTGCTAAGAATATTAACATGACTTTTAAGGCCTTCTGTAAAGTATATTCATGATTGTAATAAATATTTCTCTGATAATCCATCCTCATTACTCGTATCAAATTAGGCATGTTTGTCTTCATTCTTTCTTTTGTTTTTTCTTGTGCTGAACAGGGAGAAGATGGAAAGCCTGGCTCATTGGGGCGTGATGGGAAACCTGGGAAGGAGGTCTGTTATTAAACATTAACGCATTATCGTAATGATTCGAGACAAAATTTTCTTAATTCCCAGCCACTCCTTTCACTGGAGTTCTACAGTATTTACTTCAATAAAGCCTCGATAATGATGTTTGACGTTTGTCCTGATGGTGACAATATTCTTTTTTATTATGTATTTAAGATGTGATTGAAAAGCTACATGCATTTTGCTCTGGCAGGGCTCTGTGGGACCTCCAGGGCGAGAAGGACTCATTGGACCAAGAGGAGAGCCGGTAAGTCAAGTGACAGATGCAGTGCTGTGTGAAGTAGAAACCTGGATATTGACATAAACTGCCACTTGAATCATTTATCTTTATGGCCTTCTAATTCCATTCTTGTCTTTTGCTTTCCAGGGCAAGCCAGGTGAACCAGGGCCGTCAGGAAAAGCAGGCCTCGCTGGACCACCAGTGAGTAAATTCTGTCGACTGTGCATAATCCTCACAGACTGAGGAGCTGTATACTGATCTGTGAGTTGAAGGCAAGCTTCCCATGGGGAGGAGTAACCAAGACAAGGGCAGGTGATACATTGCCAGCGATCAGAGAGAAGTTGATGATATCAGTCAGCCGATGGAGGAGGTCCTCAGAAACAGCATAGAGAGGGAGGATGAGGGGCAGGAACCAGAATCAGAAAGAAAAAAAACAGAAGAAATTGCTGAGTTCAGGTAGGAAGGGCCAGCTATAGCTAAAGATGCTATCAGATGGCTACATTAAGCACAAAGGAAAAGTGGGTGAAATGATTGGAGAGACGATGAGGAGCAAAACTGATGCAGTAATACTTGATTTTTTAAATACTGAAATTGACAAAGTGAACTAAAATCCCTCTCCTGCAAGCATTCATGAATTCATTCACTCTGCGGCTGCTGTGAACAGGCCCACTCGCCTCTTCTATATAAGAGTTTTAATTTATCTTCCACTGCAAGTGCTGATGCATGCTTATAAGAGCTGCAGCTAAATGTTAGTCACATGGCATCCTCAGGTATAAGAGAGGCAATTAGAAAACAAGTGTATTATGCCTGTGTGCCTCTGCTGTGATGCAGGGTCTATGGGGAGACAAAGGAGAGCCTGGCAACCCAGGATTACCGGGTTTTAGTGGGCCTAAAGGCCCTGGGGTGAGTGTTAGATTTGACATATTAAACATTTCTTGCAACACATACAAATGGCCATCTGGATAATGTTCATCTCAATTTCCAGGGTCCACCTGGTCCGATTGGCCCAGAGGGAAAGCAGGTGAGTAAACAGCTCCAAGTCTAGTATGATGTAAAGTATGAAGAGTTCTTGTTTATAGCCACTGGTGTTGTGCACTTCGTAGGGGATGCCGGGCAGATTTGGTGACCGTGGCCTCAAAGGAGATAAGGTATCAGATATTAATGGCTCAAATTTTGCAATACACTTAAAAAAAAAGGATGTAAGACTGGAGTAACAGGAATAAATACATAGGGATTCCACTTTTCCTTTCTTATTTTAGTCAGTAATCCATTTGTTATTTTTAGGATGACTTAACATGTGCTGTCATCTAATTTAGGGAGAGGCAGGTGTGAAGGGAGATAAGGGACAATTAGGAGATCCAGGTATGCCTGGAAACCCTGGACCCTCAGGCAGAAAAGGCCACACAGGAATGATGGGCATGTCAGGACCATCGGGAGAAATGGGACCTCCTGGGTCACAAGGACCTTCAGGAAATCCTGGTGTCCCGGGCCAGCGGGTGAGTCGTATTCCTGATAGCCATGATTCGATTTTAACCCTGGAGAACCCATAAGGGTCAAATTTGGCTGCCTTTGGTTGCTGCTATCCAAAGGATGAGAAACAGGTTCTTGGGTTCT
Organism: Brachionichthys hirsutus; assembly: GCF_040956055.1. Taxonomy (NCBI): domain Eukaryota; kingdom Metazoa; phylum Chordata; class Actinopteri; order Lophiiformes; family Brachionichthyidae; genus Brachionichthys; species Brachionichthys hirsutus. Next base: position 5,785,964 of record NC_090909.1, on the reverse strand, counting down.
CCAGGGTTAAAACGGCTTCTGTCATAATATGGAAATGAGAAGGCCTAACTATTAAGAACTGAGCCAATTTTCCCGTGTTGTCCCAGGGAGAGTCGGTGTCAGTGGAGCAGATGAGACGACTCATCCAGGAGGAGTTGGCAAAGCAATTAGATGGTATCTGTCTTCCAGTGAGGCGTTTGCTTCATTCATCTCATTTCAATAGCTACGTGAGCTTTAAGGAACCTTTCTCTTTTGCCTAGTCAAACTGGCTTACATTATGGCTCATATTCAGCCAGCCCACGTGAAGAGTACAGCAGGCCGTCCAGGATCTCCTGGTCTTCCAGGTAAGGATGGCAGTACCGGACGAGCTGGTCCCCCTGGAGAACCTGGCATGCCTGGACAGAATGGAGGAGAAGGACCTAGAGGACCCTCGGGCCCTAAAGGTAGGCTAATGACTCATAGCCTACCTTTTTAGCAGTTTTTGTAATAGTCACAGTATTGCTCACAATTGTTCTAAACCGTTGATTAGTAAATATCTCGGATGTCATCGAGATCATTCTGCTTTCAGGTGAGAAAGGAGCAAAAGGAGAAATGGGAAATCCTGGCATTGGGGAAAGAGGAGAGACTGGACCCCCTGGCCCAATAGGTGACAGACAGATCTTTCACCCTGCATTCAGTTAATTGGCTTCACTGAGCTTGCAGCGCTTAATCCTTCTCCTTACCTCTACAGGCCCAGCTGGCCTACCTGGTTATGGAAAAGACGGAAGCCCAGGACAAGCTGGAGCCCAGGGAGAACCAGGAAACCCTGGCCCTCATGGGCAGCCTGGATCTTCAGGTCCTCCTGGCCAATGTGACCCCAGCCAGTGTGCCTACTATGCGAGTCTGGCACACAGACCCCACACCAAAAATGTCAAGGGGACTTAAAACAGACAATACAGAAAGAGCTTGAAGTACGGCTGTATTTATGAACTTGATTGTGTCAGTCTGGATCAAGAACTTTTCTATTTCAAGATAACTTCACTGTAGAGGGCTGAAAGCACGACATGCTGCCGGTCGCATTCTCTTTGTTTTTGGTATGAAGCCTGAGGTCGGCGGGGATTTAGTGTGGAGGCACAATTCAAGATTTGAAATGGGTAAAGAGGGCAGCTACCGTTTCTTTTTCTTCATTTTCGTTCTTCGTGTAACATATTTAAGGGGATAAGGATAAAGAATTTTCCTCTTTTCAGGCTACGTTCACATTACGAAGCAGAATTGACTCAATTCCATTTCTTTTTACTTCAATGTGAAAAAAACTTACTTCAGGACTCTTGTGAACACAATAATCTGATATTTTCAACTCTGATTTAAGTCACTTTATTACGTGGTTGTAGATCAGATGTATTCTGTATCCTACTAGTGGACTGTGTACCTGGAGGGGTTTGTGCATATATGCATGCATTAAACCTGTCATCACTAGCAAGATTAAATGAAATGACCAGAGAGAGGCCTGCATTTGCTTCCTTGCATTTGTTGAGCTGACTCAAACCCCCCCCCCCCCCCCCCCCAAAACAAAAACAATTAATCAGTGTGTGCATGTTTGCTGTTCCTATTAGACCAGATTAGAGCCAATTGTAATCTGATTTGGAATTAAACAAGGACGCTTGTAATATGAGCCTAGCCTTAAACTCCTCCTTCGTTGGTGAGGATTCGGGTGTCTGATATGATATTTTTTTCATCAATAATATTCTCAATGGATCAGTCTTTTTTTTTTTACTCAGCTGCACACCATTATGCATCAATTTCTACTAATCCACAGCCCACAATAAATCAAGCAAAAGATATCCGTTACTGCTTACTCTAACCAGCAGAGACTTTTACAAATTTATCGGTCATCAGTCAGGTGATTATCTGTTTTATGGTCATTGATTGGAGAGGCAGGACAGACAATGCAAAGCAAGGCCTCTAATACCAACATATATTCTTTGTAGGAGTGTTAATGGGTCAGGGCAGCAGTTGATGAATGACCTGCCTTCATGCTTGTATTGTTCTTACGCAGCTTTATTTTTGATTGGATTGGCACCCCAAAGCAGGTTAAAAAATAAAATGACTTTCAAAATATCAAAAACAAACTCCATATTTTGCTCCATATTTAAAAGTGAACATGTCTTATTTCTTGAGACAGAAATGAAACAAAGTTTCTGCTGGAAGCAGCAGCAATTGCTTTTAAATTTGAGGCTTGCCATTGTTGTTTCAAGCTGTGGGGGGGGGGTATTTAGAAGATTTCAATCTCAAATTCCGTTTATTTGCCTAGGAGATGCTACAGAGCGCCCTTGCTCGGTTGGAATCGGCAGGTGGAGTTCTGAAAGGAAATAATAATATGAATCTGTTTCATATTTTGTCCAAAATAGTAAAGACATGACACCCTTGCGTTGTTCATGCTGTGTAATGATTTGTTTCAAACTCACTCACAGGATGCCAACTGTCTAAAAAAATTATGCTGAAACAAGATGAAATGCCATTGTGGAGTTTGTGCTTTTATGTTCAGCGACTGGCTCTGGTCATTCTCACGTTGAGTTTTGCATCATTTTGAACAGTGAACATTTTCGAGGAGTTATTATAACTGTGGCCTTTGTTCTACCTTTCTACTTGTCTCACAGTACTTTCTTATAATGTGTCACTTCCTTTCTTTTTGTTGAGGCTTATTAAGCGGTAGTGGCAGCGCCTGGGCAGCTCAGCCCTGCTCATAAAAAAAAAAAAAAGATAAAGAAACACATTGCTTTCCTTACTTGTCCTCTGGCACCCACAATTGGAGGGTGGCTTCCCTGCATCTCGATGACCACAGCATTGTGGGAGCCATTTAACAGACTTTTTTGCTTTATGTCCCTCATGGGCCAAATACACCAGCCATGGACGGTGGCGGTCATCTAGCATATGGAACAGCCTGAACCATTGTATTCCTGTCAAAAACAGGAGGCAACACTCAAATATATTAAGCACCATAAGGGCTATATTTACAGTATCTTAGGTGAATTTGTCGATAATCTCTTGCTCGGGTTACCTGAAGGAAAGTCAGAAAGAAAGTGACATTTGGGCTCTGACACAGCTTGATTTGGAAGAAACTGGTTATGAAGACTGGAAGTTTGAGTGAATGTTCCCCGACTGCTGTCGGGGCAGGAGCCAATGAATTTGCTGAAGTTATTTCAGCTATAAACTAATTAGAGGGCATTTTTCAGAAACAAGCTTAGGCCTAACTGTGTGATTGGGATCAATGACCCGCTCTGTCATCGCCATGCCGCTGATTATATGTTCCTTCTTCACTGATTTAATATCAAACAATCAGACTACATCAATATTTTTCCTTGGCTTGATTTTTGTAAATGCTTGTTTTTTGTGACCTATAGAAGATGTGTTATAAACTGGGATGCTGACCTCAGCTTACATTTTGTAATACGTTTACAAGACAAACTTCTTTCACTATCAAAATCAGCTGTTTTTGCTCACTTAAATATTTGTTTTAAGTTATGCATCTAAATTATTCATCATTTGAACCAATGCAAATGTGTTTTAATGCAGTAGAAAACATTTAACAGGTTTCTATGGATACATTAGTGCTGAGATATTTTAAATTCGTATAATATTTGAAAGTATTGGAAACACATGTGTACTGTATTGTTTAATAAAGACTGGAACGGATTAATTTTATAATACAGGCTTTGCTTTGATTATTGACCAGGTAGTGTTTGTCCTTTATGGTATTAAATATCCCAATCAGTTTGATCAGGACATTCTGCCCACACTGTTATCTATATGAGGAACAGCACCAGCATTGCCTATTCCTGAATGGAATTTTTAACCCGTGGACATCCTTTATACATATAATTTCAAAAGCAATGTGCCCAAGCCACCATAGGATCTATTAAACCACCATATGATCTATTAAATCACAGGTATGTCCTTTGGATGGTGGCCATTCCACCTCGGGCCAGCAGCTTGGTAAAGGTCATGTTTGATCTGTGAACGTGTTTGTGCTGTGCAGACAGCGCAAGCAATTCTGTCGATTTTCCTCTTTTGCCAGGCAGCAGTCAAATGCCCTGCTGGATTCAGTTTACATCCGTAATAACCTAAAGAGGAGCCCATTTTCAAAGCAGTCATTTTATACTACGAAGCAAAGCAGAGCAGCGCCTGAATTTCTTTCATCGACAAGCTGCAGCATGAGCAGATTATGCAGCCGCCTTTCTTAAATTGTGTTATACAATAGTGTAACATATTCTCACTTGCATATCTTAAAAAAATGGAAAATCACCACAGTGTCTCCAAAGAAGATTATGTGCTTTGTGCGTGTGGTGGATCTGCAGTTGAATAAAGTCAACTGCAGATCATCGTTGAGAGCTGAACTTGCCTCTTGAAGCTTTCCTTTACACGTCCAGATGACTTTATTCCACTCAGAGCTCGACCCTGACCTGGATAACGGAGAATCTTCAAATACATTAATGCAGAACTCTCCACACACTTCCAAAACATATCACTTTATTACATTTTTTTTAAAAGGAACATTAATTTGACAATATCAGTCAAAACAGCACGTCGTCAGATCATTTTTGCAGTTTTGCTTTGGAAGAAAAGACAGGCAGTTCTTCCTCACCAAAATGTGCTGCAGCCAACTCATGAATGCAGTGGAAAACCAGTTGGCCAATCAGCGGCCTCGATTCACAGGCTTTACGTGTAGCTAAATTTAAAGGAAGTTTCCCAAAGAGCTTATTCGAGGCTGATGAAGGGCATTCATCAGAGGAAATCAGAAACATGTACCTTCTCATACTGTACTAGTTTTTATGCAGGTACAGGGTAAGCGGCTGTACAACTCGACAACTTGTGGGACCTGCATCCAACTATCTTTATTCATTAGATAAGCTCTCTCAAATCACATACAAGTTTTAACATCTATACAGTATTCTACAATTGAGCCGTGTCTTCTGTTCCCTTTTGCGTTGCTCAGATCCGAGGTTTTAGATGGAGACAGTTCAGGATTTCCAAAGTTCCCCACACCTGGACTTCTGAGCCCGCAAACATGGTCGCCGCTGGATAAGCTTGGCACTGTTTCACTGGGCTGTGTTTTCTCATTTGTTTTTGTAACCGGCAGATTTTTTCCCATTGACCAGATAGAGAGGTGGAAGTCTGCTAATACAAGTTGAGGGATCACAAAGACCAGGATGCCCTGAAGGTCCTCTTGGACCAGATGCTCCTGGGACACCAGGACTTCCTGTTTCACCACGGTTGCCATCTTTGCCATCCTTTCCGATGCCGGGACTACCCGGTGCACCTGAGGAGAGAAGAACAGTGTAAACTTGAAACTGATATTGGAACACATTTTCTACACATAACGGATTAAACTCCTGCTGTATTGTTTGTTTGTCCATTATCAGTATTACACAAACTCAACCTGTGAACTTCACCGGGGAGCTTAGATTCATTTACCAGTTGTGTACCTCATTCTGAAGTGAAAAAAGTGTGTTCCTACCATTTTTCACAGCACACCAAGACACTAAAGCTTGGACACTGTTTCCACAAATATGTCCCCTTAAAACAATGGATTATCAACAGAAAACAGCAGCAATGTTATCGTGTGTGCGCTTACACATTATGCATCCCGCTGAGGTCAGTGTTCCCTCCTCTCAGCGGCGGTACACACTAATGGAGACAGACGTGTAGCTTACCTGTTGCACCTGGTGCGCCTGGGCTTCCTTTGGTTCCAACGGCGTCCTCTCCCTTGTCCCCTTTAACTCCCGTTTCCCCAGGATCACCTTCAGGACAGAAGAGCACAGAAAGGACATTTATTCTGCGGTGACGTGAAGAGGCATGCTGCCTTCGCACTGCTGCTGGCTGAACGTTTCATTCGTAGGCGGTGTGGCTGACAGCCAGGATGCTCAGTCTTATTTTCAGTAAGGCTTAATTTAATTCTTGCTACTATATCTGCTGTTTTACTTCTGGACATTCTCAGGGAACAAAAAAAAAAAAGAAAAGAAGAGCAGCACAGATTAGCTATCACACAAAATCCTCCATACCATTTCAAGCTATTTGACGATAGCAAATACAAGAAAATTTAATAACCTTTATTCCCTCGGGCACCTGGAAGTCCGTAGAAACCTGGGTGGCCTTTTGCACCCATTGGTCCTGGGGCTCCGACTGCTCCTGTCATTCCATCTTGTCCAGGGGGGCCAGAAGGCCCTACAGGTCCAGGAGTACCCGGGGCACCAAGGGCTGCTGGTCTCCTTAGAAATTCTTTCATAAACTCTGCCAATTGTTCTGCACAGACAAATAACCAATTAAATAATTATACAATATTATATAATGATTACAATGATGATTATACGACTCGTTAAATATAAATGAGAATATGGATGTAAGACTTCACCTTCAACAACTACTGAGCACATATCCCGAAGCTTTTCATCACTCAATTTTGGGCCCTGTGAATGAGCGACTTTCATTAGCAGAAAGCAGTTCCAGTCACGTTTGGTTATCAGACCCCCCCACCCCTCCGGCATCAGCATAAAACACAAGCTATATAAATGCTGCTTCAGGCTGAGACAGAAAGTGATCTCTATGAAATATGTAAGGCTAGTGAGACTTGCTACAGTAATATGCAAGAATAATAACATTCAAGATGGATTATTTAAATAACATTCAGCAAATTTCAAGTGATAAAATAATTTTCATTTCACTTTATACCTTCACTCACAAACCGTGTTACCAAGACTCAGACAGGCAGATGAACATGGATCAGTGGATGGAGGGAGGGCATTTCATTTAAGCAGGTTGTACCCAGCCTCACGGTTTATTTATTTGGCTATTACAGCTCTGGCTGGGATGTTTGATCTTTGGCAATCTCACAACTTACAGGTAGACCTCGGGGGCCTGGTGATCCAGGAAGGCCTGGTTCTCCCTCCAGTCCTCGAGCTCCCATTGGACCAGCCAAACCGTGGTGTCCTGATGGACCCGTTCTGCCCTCCTGTCCTGTGGCTCCTTGTTGGCCCTTTTCTCCTCGCTTCATTCAGGTGGCAAAAAAATCCCATTCCGACATTAGTAAGACTGCCATATCTTAATTCCTTGTATATATATTTGAGAGGATTTTATTACATTACAATCTTAACTCGTGTGAATGACATTGATTCTACACAATGTATGCCGATAGCAAGAGTAATTGTTTGAATGACTTGTCTATCAAGCAAGTGCTATACCTCTCCTTTTAGTCCAGTAACACCAGGTGGACCCTGAAATAAAAGAGATTTTCTGACTTCTTTCAAAACAACACAAATGAAAGTTACTGTGGAGATTAGGCATTAAAACCAAACTTAGCTTCCCGTACTTGGTCTCCTTTAACCCCGATATCTCCTGTCAAACCGGTGTCTCCCTGTTCACAAAAGTTACATGGTGAGTGGACAACTGTTGGGCAAGTGGACTTAAAAAAATAGTAATAACAATACTAGTTATCACCTGACTTCCTTTTGGTCCTACTGGCCCCATGGGCCCCTGTCCAACACATGTAGAACACAACATGTAATTGCAGTGATTGTTAATAATATTGCCAATATGAAATTAATTTACCTGGTCGCCTTTGAACCCAGTGTGACCCTTCATTCCTTTGGCACCAGTTTCACCTTTGTCTCCTTTGTCACCCTGGGAATACAACACCATGTAGAGTGCATCGCTTCGTCAGATTTTTATGTTCTAATTATTCTCTCAGCAGTTTAATTATCTTCTAATTTCTCCATCTGATTATTTTGAGTTTCTTTGGCAAACACTTTAGCACTGCATTTGTGCGCTAATTATGATATCGGTATTATTTTTGTGAAACATAATGACAAATAAAGCTAGTCTTAATCATAATTTTATGACACTGGCAGATGTATTCAAATCCTTACTTACATAAAAATCATAATAACACTGTGAATTAAGTAAAGCGAATTTGCTGCACTGAAATATTTACTTTGGTATTATGAGGAACTTATTAAAGTTATATGATTACAAATATTTTATTTCTCTATCTTTAGTCACACTGGTCAAATGCATTACATTTCTAGTTCTGTTAATCCAAAAAATATATATATATCTAAAATGTGTGCTGCTCATTGGACAGCACACATTTGTCGTTACTAAAAAGTAACGACACTTTAAATCTGTAGTGGAGAAGACTTCTGAATGTTTCTCTGAGATGGAGTTGAGAACAGGTATAAATAAAATAGAACTGAATTTAATTACATTTACTTAGTTTCATTCCACCGCTGGTATATGTCATCTTCAATCATTAATACCAACCTGGATGCCTGGTGTCCCAGTGGGCCCTACCGGTCCTTGTTTTCCTCTTTCACCCTGGGAAATGATTATCAATATATTAAAACCCATCAACTATTGATTACAGATCAACCCAGTAATACAGACATACTGTACATGAAACATTTAAAGCAACAGTCACGTGATGACGATATGTCCACCCAACATTCCCTGAAGAATTGCACCATGGTAGTGGTAGTTCATTGGCCTGTGGTAATTTCCTCGTCTGTTTAATTCTAAGCGCTGCTATGAGCCTCGAGATTAGTCTTTTAGATTTCTGTAATGTCGACAGTGAAGTGCAGTGAAATGACAAACACGATGAAAACATGAATTGTGTAATGTTTTGTGTGTCAGATTGTTGTCCTCCAATCCTTTGACATGTGAGTTTTTAGCCTGCCTTAACATTACAGCTATCAAACCACTGACAGCCACATTTCCACTCACTGTTGCTCCTTTAGCGCCTACTTTCCCGTCTTCTCCTGGATTCCCAGGCTCACCCTGCATGGAAACAGAGGATCATGGATGGATTATAAGACTTATACAAAAACAGATGAATACAATTAAGGTGTGATTGGTGGCTTGATGGGAGACTCTCACTGTCTTCCCAGGAAGTCCGACTGGCCCGGTGTCTCCCTCAGCACCATCATCACCCTAAATCAACCAAAGGAATTGTGTTTGTCTTGAAGTTATAATTTCTCTCGGCTCGTGCCGCTTGCAATGAATGGTACAGCAATAAAACTGATGCCTCATTAAATGAGAGATAATTCCAATCACCTTTTCACCAGGAGGTCCAGCTACTCCTTGTTTTCCCGGCAGCCCCTTGAAATAACATCACGTCACGTAAAAACAAACATGAAAGAATTGTTGGGGCAAAATACAAACTAGTTACTCGGTGAGGATGTACTTAAGCTACATCATTCAATTTTTAAAATATACAATATGGCTGACTTGTCAGGTAAAGAAAGTACACAAATTAATTACTTAATTAGTAAAACTTATCATTGGCAATCATTTCATGGTGAAGCATGTTTCTGATAGAGAAGGAGTGAAGTCAGACTTACTGGAATACCCACAATCCCCCTGGCACCAACAGCGCCAGGAATACCAGGCTCTCCCTGTTATGAAAATGGAGTTCAATATACACTATAGTCCTTCTGCATATAAATGTTTTATAGAGACATGCAAATTAGCAAGTTAAATTCATAACTTCGATATGAGTGTTATTATTTTTGATAAAAGAAGTAATAATATTAACAACTGGAATGCTTCACCTTTACGCCATCAATACCAGGAAGTCCATCCAAACCGTCCGAGCCAGAAGATCCCTGCAATGTCATACTACAGTTATAAAGCTGTCATAGTCCAAATAATGATTTGTTAGGTTCGGTTCAGCCTCATTTTAATTACACGTGTGACATGTACAAGTACAAGTTAACAAAAGGCAGTCTAGCATCGAGCCAGAAGTGCGATTAATAGCGACTACAGAAATATACAGGATAAAAATGGTTTACAGATTATATATACAGATGTGGTGCTCTGGACACAATACACTGCTAGACATAATATATGGATTTATATGAATGGATGTAGATATAATGTAAAAATTAGATTACAATATACAGGTTAGGATATACAGTTTAAAGTGCAAGTGTTAAAGACCCAATGAGTTGAAAGGAGATTTCATTCCATCCTGTCAGCTTACTTACAGCGTCTCCTTTCCCCCCTGCAGGACCTTGTTCTCCGTGAGGGCCCACAGCTCCCTAATCAAAACCAATTTTACCAACACAGTCATCCTGACAGTGTTTGACATTTAGTCATAATCTATGCTTAAGCGAAGAACTCACTTCGTCACCCTTAGGCCCCTGTAAACCCTGACGTCCACGAATTCCCTCCACTCCCTGGGAGATTCAATCAGTGGTACATGAAGGGGAGAATTAATTCATTGATCACAACCCCCTCCCCCCCAGAGAGCTAAAACTGATCAAAGCAAAATGACTTACAGGAGCTCCGGGTGGGCCAGTAGGCCCTGGGATGCCATTGAACCCAGGAGAACCCTATGAGCAGAGAGGAGTTTTCTTTTAATCTGCAAATGTGATACTACAAATATTTGTATCATCATCATCATCACACACCAGTGAGTTATGTTCACTATTTATAAATTTTGACTAACTCTGTCTCCCTTTTCTCCAGGCGTTCCAGGGAATCCAACAGGACCTCTTTGCCCCTAAAATCACAACGATGTGTTCTGAGAAATCACTGCCACTTCCTCACATAGAAAACGATCTGCAATAACATGACACAGTCTTACATCGTCGCCCATGCGACCCGGTGGCCCCTGCAGACCTGGGGCTCCATCTTCTCCCTGTGGAAGAAGCACACGGGAACTAATCAATTAAAATCTGAGAACAGAGAGAGTCACACCAAGCTCTAGTGAGCGGCACGCAAGTCATTTACATGGTGTTAGTTCTCCAGTGTCTCTCCATAATTACAACCTGTAACTAAAAGTGGGGAGGGAGCGCGAGAGTAAGGAGAGACACAATAAGAACTCTCTCACATACCTTTCCCCCAGGTGTTCCATCTTTTCCAGGCTCACCAGGCAACCCCCCGTGTCCCTGAAGGCAGCAATCAATTGCGTTGTTATTAGATTTGATCTCATTTACTGTCACGAGGTTCCTGGATATTAATCATGAAGTTAAATGTATCCCATATTTTCCCCTCTTGCTTAACTGGATTTTAATGTCCTGCCTTCCTAGTCACTGCTCTTTTCCTTATAATATAATCAACCTAATGCAGACACACTGCTGCTCCTGTAAGGCTGTAAGCAGGGACAATGAGGTTTGGGGATAAATGAAGTCAAGCATGCTGACTTGCTATGACGACATTTACATGACGATGTTCATGGTAAAGATGTAAGTATCACCTGTGTTGTAATTCATCATGTGGGCAGCATGAATATGTAGCTTGCAAATTGATGTGTTCCTCACCTTCATCCCTGGCATCCCAGCCAATCCCTGCGGGCCAGCGGGGCAGGAAGCAGGACACTATGAATGCACATACCCAGGGTGGAAATCATACACAACACAGTCAAATCATTGAGCACGGGTGCTACAAAATGTTTAAACGGCAATGGCGACATTGGATTGGAACTTGTATGCCACCACTCCCGTTGCCATGCATCCAGGAACTATTTGGAGATGTGTAAGACAGTAAAACACTCACAGCTTCCCCACTTCCCTCACTGCTGGCACCAGGGGGTCCCTAAAACACAGCAGAGTGACATCTAAAAGGGCTGTGGGGGCCTTAGATGTCCATACACATTCACCACAGCAGAAAGTGCAGAGACTACAGCATGCAAGCATCACCATACACAATCTCTGATTAATAATAAAACCCTGCACAGAGAAAGACGCCAACAGCTAATGGGAAATAAGCATTGGAGTTGAACAGGACCTCTTTCAGTGGCTTTTGAGCAATAATATTAAATAGGGTTAGGGTTAGGGTTATGTTTTTGACGATGTTTGTCTGTTTATTAGAAGAATTATGGAAAAAACTGCTTGATGAAAAATAATAATAATAATAATATTAAGAATAATTTTGTGAGTGATCCGGATACCTGCATGGAAACAATATTTTTTTTAGTTTTTCACATTTACTTATAATGGAACCTTTTTCAAAACACCATATCTTGTAAAATATGCATTCAAAAATAACAATCATAAAGGGGTCCACTTTTTGCACTATCATGAACAATATGTTCTGGATCTGATGGAGAACGAGGTCAGAAAAAAAATATATATATTTACATTGAAAACCCCTTTTACGGATTTTAAAAAATACACATAATTTCTGATTCACTTTTAAAAGATACCAAGAACAATTTAGACACTTGGGATGATGATCCAGATCACCCTGTGGTTGGTGTAAATCCAATTAGGAGGGGAATGAGCTGCTTGGCGGAGGTTTACGTTCTTTGAGTGCTTTTCTAGTTTTTGTCATGGAACAACTAAAAGAATCCCAGACAATAGTCAGCAGCTTAAATTCCAAATAGTAGAATCAGCAAATTAAATTTATCACGTATATATGATTTAAAACATAACATGTGTTTTTTACCACTGGCCCCGGTGGGCCAGGAGGCCCAACAGACCCTGTAGCCCCTGCAGCCCCTGGCAACCCTTTGGGTCCAGCTGGACCCTGCAAGAAAAGAAAGCATCGTTAATTTCAGTTTTAATTGTTGTCACATCTATCTTTTACCATTGTTGTCAATGGTAAATATATTAACATCACATTTAATGAAATGTGCATTTACAAATTCAACCATTTGTCAATATCTCGTAGTTTCACCAGATAACACAGTTTTGTCAGAGCCATTGGTGCTTTGTCATTTGAAGTGTGAGACCTGACTCTAACAGCTGAGAATGTCCTAATATGAACACCATAGTCCAAGCTGTCATCATTGTAGAATATATTCACATTAATTCAGATGACAAAAATCTACTTTGTTCCCTCACACTTGAGTCTGACCTCAGGTCCGATGTTTCCTTCATCCCCTGGGATTCCGGGTTTGCCTGGTGCTCCCTGTTTGATGCAGACATAGCAGTTAATACAGCAGGGCATTCATGGATAAACATATGATGTTTCAGAATGAAATAGAAGCTCCGGCCACCACTTACAGCAGGCCCTTCACTTGCAGGGCCCTGGGAAATGAGAGAAACATCACATTTACATTAATATATGCTGCTGGTAGATTCTTCCCCATGTAATTTCTGTGCATGCTGCTTTAATGAGAGAGTTCTTTTTTTCCACTTACAGCCTGACCTGGAGGTCCAGGAAAGCCGGGAAGTCCCTTCAACCAGGATGGAGAAATTGTCAGAATTTGTATAACTATATAATTTCAGACTCTATTTGGGCACATACTCACTCGCTCTCCCACAGACCCTCTGGGACCCATTGGGCCAGAAGAACCCTGTGAACAACAACAGCACACAATCACAGACGGCCACTGCCACCAAATATCATATTAAAATGTGTGCCAGTGGCTGGAGGGATGTTTCCTACAGATGCTCCTGGAATACCAGGTAGGCCTCTTTGTCCTGGGAGACCGAGCTCTCCATGCGCTCCTTTGCTGCCCTAAGAAACAGGAAGGACACAGCTTGATCTTATTCCAGCATCTCGCTGCACTGTTTTACACTTACACATTCACAGTCAACTATTAATTAATGAAAGGTATGCTGATGACAAAAATAAATTAATTTATTAATTTAAAGACTAGCAGACGGCTAATGGATGGCAAATGTCAGAAGCAAAGGCAAGTAAGTTGCCTCTTGTTAATCCTCAGCCTCAGTTAATAACCCCGCTACAAAAGCTGGGGCCAGTTTAAAGCTGTGCTGATGATAATGGTTCAAGGATGGCCTCCAATCACAGGTGCATGTCAAATAAAGCAATCGGTGACTGACTGTGACTAGCTTGATGGTTACAAAGATATTCACATAGCAGACTGACTGACATCCGCTCTTGTTGCCATTAACAACCGGATCTGCTCATTGCATCGGCCAGAGCTTCTCATGGCGACGCATAAGAAAGACGTGCTTTGGAATCAAACCTTTTTGGATATGTTGTTATTTTATACTTACAGGAACACCTGGACTACCGGTAGATCCTGGAAGACCCTGGTAAATGACAAATAAATCAATACATTTAAATCAAGCGTTACTAAAATGATGTAGGCAATAAAAGATTGCAATGCATTGCAGAAAGAGCAGCTGCAATGTAGAACGAAAAATACTGACATCTCTTCCATCTCTTCCATTTTCTCCAGCGGGCCCTCTAGGACCCTCGGGTCCAGGGGAGCCGGGGGGACCTTGGATTGATTTGTCAGGCTGAGAGTGAAGATAACCAGTCAGCAAATGAGAGGTGCATGATTGAATGAGTGCAGCTCTTAATGAGAGAAAATAGAAAAGATCCAATTCCCGAAACAATTGATCCAGAACGGTGATTTTTCTTCTTATCATTATCAGCTGTTGCTTGATAGAACTGTGGAATGCTCAAACTAAAGAGGTCTTTTGAATACTACTACCGGTAATATGCTAATGATGCATGTGCTTTTGACAGCCTGCAGACGTGTTAATAATTTGTCACAGGCATTAATGATTCTATAGATTTTTGAGCCTACTTCATATTACAGTCTTCTGCACAGGAATGATTGTAGGAGCAAAACCTAACGCAACAAACAGATAACACCACCTCCACAAGTGAGATTTAGAACAGAGCGATGAGGAAATTAGGCAACCAAAGCAATACTGTAAGATTATTGGCTCAAAATCACAGCAAAAAGGAAGTAGAGTAGACATATAAATACCTCAGCATTGGCATACATCTGCAGAAGCAAAGAAATCAGATAAAGGGAGAGTTAGTGAAAGTAGTCACACCACCCTCACCAAAAGTGTCAGCAGAAGCGCGCTTGTTCATAGTAGTGAGTAATATCATGCTGCCATTTGAATATACAGCCCATAGTACTACAATCACTACTCATGGATAGAAACACCTCACAGCTTGGATGCAGGAATGTTAGCCTGAAATCTAGGAGAGAGCACCAGGCCAGGAAATCTGTCCGAGGTTGGTAGGAATGTTTTCATCCAGAGACAAGTGATCCAATCAGCACACTCACACTACGGACTTTGCATAAGGTTATGATGCCAGTAGAGAGGCATTTTAAACAGTGTTTATCAAAGCCTCACTAACTAAGTTAAACCCATATCATATTTAAATTGTTCAGGAAAAATCTCCTATTTATGGCTTTTGGGAATGCTGCAATTGGAATAACGTAAAGATCTGTGCATACTTACTTAATGCATAATTTTTTTTAACAAATGCAAAAAATAATAATTGAAAAATAGAATCTGACTGCCTCAGTCAGTTGTGTGACATGGATTTTGACATAAAATAACACATTATAGCTGGAAACGTTTGTTTACGTCACTGAGAGTTGATTTCAATTGTCTAGCAAAGTCAATAAAATAACTTACCCAATTCAAATCAATAACTTTAATAGCTAAATCAGTTTATTTTGAAAACTTTGTCGTATCACAGTATACCTATGTAGTTCTAGCCAATAGGCTACTTAACAGCTGTGCCCAATCTGCTTTTTTTTTTTTTTTAACTTTATTCACAGAAAAAACAAACAAAACGAAACAACAAGTACAAATAATAATAATAATAATAAATTTAAAAATAAATAAATAAATAAATAACAATCTGCTTTTTTTTAATTCAGAAATATCTTAATTACCCAACTTAATTATTCTGGATGAACTTCAACATTTGGTAGTAATAAAATAAACTGCTTGGCAAGTATTTGTTACTCCTCCGTACCTCTGCCTCAGCGTTTCTGCCCTGTTTTCTAAAAAGCCCTATAATAAAACCACAAACCACCACAGATGCTGAGCAGATCCGAGTCCTTGATACTGTACCTCGGTGGCAGGAAGCTCGGTGCAGCTCTCTCGCTGGGCTCTCTTTGGGTCACAGTGAATCAACATCCACTGGAGCTCAAACTGAAAATAGGATGTATACATTTTACAACAAGTGGAGCTTCATGCATTCAGTTTTAGATGACAAGGAATCTTGAAATGGCGTTTGTCATGTGCTTCTTAAAGCTTTAAATGCTGCGGGTTGTTGATTTTGGTTTTACTCAAATGATATCGCCGCAGGTGCCAAGTTTCTCATTTATTTTCCCACTCGGACCCAGTGAAGCCGCTCTGTAGTCTGCAGTAACAGTAGCACTTCACAATTATGGCCGAGCTTAGCACACATATAAACCTGAACATGTTTGTTCACAAAAAGCACCATTTCACCCACACAGCTTTTAAAGGCACTCGGTTAACACAATTAAATGTAGCAGGAAATTCCCCATTCGTGCTCACCACCACCGAGGCGTCTGGATCAGCACTCATCCTGCCGATAAGGGTGTCTCCCTCTGTGTTGATGGGACCTTTTCCCTTAATGGGCTTCTGGTCCACGGGTTGGCAGTCAACGTACAGAGTCACCTGGTCTCTCTCCACGCCGATCATCACCTTGTGCCACTTGGTGTTGAAGAGCACAGAGAGGCCAGGGAAGGTGACAGTCTGCAGGTTGCCATCGGCACCCATCAGGAAGTATTCCAGAGACTGTTCGTCACCGTTCAGCCTCAGTCCGGCTTGTTTGCTGCCATCTTCATCCACGATTTGCCAGATATTCCACACCTTACTGACTGTGCTTTTGATCATGCGGAATGTGGCCATGAAGGAATACTCATCAGGGAATCCACGAGGGAAGTTCAATCTGAGTAGGATATTAACCAAGCAAAGGTTCAAATGAGGGGGACTTGAATATTTGACAGTTAAACGAAAAGCTCAATGACATAAAAATGCACCATTAGCAAAACTACAAAAAAAAAAAAAAATTGCATCCATCCAAGACAGGATGTGAGGCTGCAAATGGACCACAAGTTCATTGTGTCATATCAATTAAATATAAACGTTTAGTTTGGATCTTTTGTTTGTTCTTCTGGGGAGAGTTTCTCAAGACATCCTGATGATGTCATCACTACAAATCTTTTATGTAATTTTTTTTTAAGTGAGGGTGTGGAATTTGAAATATATTTACAATACACTGAGAGCAGGATCAAGCACTTCAGGAACCTGATTCATAGAAGTGGCTAAAAGTCAGCCAGTGATGATGAAACAAAATAGCTCAGTACACCGTTGATGCCAACAGCAATAATAGAATGCACATTCAATTCTAATATTGAGGTGTGCAATTTAAGGGTGGATGAATAATTACATGTTTTTGCTCATCAAAGACAAACAACCATTCACACGTACAACAAGAGCTCTGATGTCGACAAGATGGCAAATAGGTTCAGACACGTTTTTATCTGCAAATTATATGCTGCTCAGTAACATCTGCGCTGGACCTATAATAATGCAACACCTGCATGAAGAAACCGGCGCTGCCTTTCAACAGGCATCTGATTTTTATGTGTTTTCCTTGGAACCATCATCGCTGTACTTACATTGTTGGAATTTGGAAGTTGGCCTCCTTGTCAAGGCGGTAGGCCACCTGGAGGGGAGTGGAGCCCTCCACCTTCCTCACACCTTTCAGAGGGACCACATCCAGCTGGAACTGTGTTATGAGATCGAAACCTGTCGAGGATAATGACTCACATGACGGCCATAATGTAATAACAATAATCATTATCATTTTCTTTAAATGTGCCACAAAAATGGCCATACATTCTCAAAATATTGTAATTCACAGAGGAATAAATGTTAGATGCAGTTAATGCTCTTATTTTTAAGACTGTTTAATGAATGCATTATCTTCTGGTATTCATAAATTACTCCTAAGCTCTTTCCCATTGGTATTTAAGCCGACACCACAAACAATGCTATTATCATTAAAGCTCGTATCGGAAAATCCCAGGCCATGATAAAACAAGATATGTAAGAATTGTTAAGACTAAAACAAATAACTAAATAAAAAATACATAATCCATTTTCCCTGTAAATCTAGTCTAAGCATTTGGAATCACATTGTTATTGCCAGTTATCAACACTAATGTAGTTTTTCGTAATCTCTTGCCATTCACAGAGAGATGACATTAGCTTGACTGTGTTGTCTACCATGTCTGTATACCATCAAAGTATTTTGTCTTGATCATGGCATAAATATTCCACTTTCACACGAAAGGTGTGATAAAGCTGGTGAGAATTGACGTGGAAAAAAAAGAATCCACTGATCAAGAAATGTTCTGTTTCCTTCTCGTAGAGCAGAATGTGCAGACGACATGCAAACAAAGCAGTGGTGAACAATTACAGTCTTGCTGAGTTTGAATTGTTCCTTTGCATTCTGTATAGCTCAAGTGGAACACTTTATTTGCCTCATTGGAACTGTTAAGCTGTGGGCATTAGGTAGCCCGCCATGTTCAACTAATTAAATGCACCACCTTCCTCAACACTTTTTGAGGCTTGTGGTTTTACAACATATTCTGCTGCTGCTTTTTCTTGTTTGAGCACAACTCCACCGCATGTCCTTACCTGGAAGGTCGTCTTGTCCGCTTCTCATTGGTGGACAGACAGAATCACCATCCAACCGGTTGAGGTCTAGTTCTAATGAGAAATTCGACAAAAACAAACACATCAATCATCTCGTTTCTTTCAGTCAGTATTTTACCAGTCCATTAAATTTGGTTTGTGCACTATTTTAAGTGAGATACAAGAAAGAAAAAAGAAAAGAAAAACAAAGGCATTTAATGTCAGAGTCGATTACCAACGCAATGCATTTATGAAATGAGCATACAGTATTCACACATTCCAAAACATGATCAGACTCATCCACGTATTTGTGATTAATAATGCAGACCGCTCAGACATCTCTTGTGATCTAATATCTCATCAGACATGGAAACATAATGCTGATTGAGAGAGGATGACACTGCATGACTGGGCAGCGCCGTATATCAGCTGAAGCATTTCGGTGTAGAGTGTCAAGACAAAAGGTGAGCCACTTCTCTTCTAAAACCATTATAAATAATAAAAAATAAATTATATTGTCTGGGTGCAGCAGTTGCTTACTGTTTTGTTCATATTTTGCAGGCTTCAAGACATTAAAATTAAAAAGCAGCGCAGCAAATCAATTCCTAGGATCTACCAAGAGAGAGCGCTATTCCCGAGTTACTGCTGTTATGAGGGGGGCTCTCAAAAGATAAAAAACAAACAAACAAACAAAAAACCATGAAAGAAGAATAGTGAAAGCCAGAGGGCCTCCCCAGCCAATGTCCTGAATCAGCCCATTTACAGAAAATAGCATCTGGAAGCTATTCCTAAATCCCACATAACTGCTGAGAAGTGAGATAAAGTGGTGAGACGGTATTTATAATCCCATATTTACGACCACTAAATGCTTATCTGACTGTGCATGTGGGCCTCAAGTTGTTAAAGTTACTGCCTGCTGCCGGCGTTCTGCTCACGGTGCCAGTCATTATGTAATGAGCGGCTGATGAGCCACAAATAAGACGTCACGCTGAGTTGCATGTGTGCTCGGCGACAATGAGGCGCATTTCAAAAAGCAGTGCACCTACAGTATCTGCATGGCACTCAGTGTCTGCACCGGCCTCATTGTGTTGGCAAACAACAGCATGGCTTTGTGATTATCAGCGGGGACATGAAATCTGATTTGATGCTGCAACACACACACACACACACACACACACCAGCGCAGTGTGTTGGCTGTTTCTGGCCTTTGAGTTCTGATAAAGAAAATGACCTTAGCAACAGTCAACATAGAGCCATTATTAATACAAACAAGACAAACAGTTTCACCATAGCGGCAGCAGCCAGATAGATACGCTGGTTTTGTGTTGTGTGACTCACGTCCAAGTGCCGGAGGAACGAGGATGGACAGCAGAGCCATGCAGACGGAGGTGCACGCCGACACCGGGGGACGCCATGGCAGCTTTCTGTTGAGCAAGAATTGAGAGAATCAGGATTCAGTCATGCACCTGATTCTCTTTGACACTTCCGTTGAGTCTAAATCAATGAAACACTGCAGGGATGACAAGAAGCACGTCACCGCTGTGTCCCCTTGTCTTCCACCTGGACACAAAAAAAAGGAACGACATCTTTCACACCTTCCTCTCAAATACATCCACTGAAGATGAAAAAGATTCATGTCATCAGCTGGAAGCGGAAAGTTGAATTTGTTATTTTGTTATGAAATGAAATATTCAGACTGTTAGAAGGAAACTCTCTCCAAACATGTTTTGATGATGTATAGATCCCACATGGACGTATACAACATTTCGGATGTAGCCTATTTGAGCCATTTGAGCAACAGCGTGCTAAACTTAGTTCAATTGGAGACGGAACTAGGGTGAGAGGACACGAGCTGCTGCAGTCCTTAGTTTAAATGGTCTATGATGTGTTAGCATTCCTGTGTTTGACTTCCATTGAACCAGAACAGGCACCTGCTGTCAGACAGGACTAATGAACTGCACAGAACTTGGTTATAGCACCAAATGGCAGACAGACACTGTGTGAGACAAGCTGGTGGGCATTAGCATCTGAAGAGCTACAGGGCTGCGTGTTCCCAGGTGGTTGGTTGAGACCAGAGTGTGCTGAAAGGAAAATACATTTCACACCTGCATTTAATGAAACACACCCAATGCAAAAATAATACACCGGCTGTCACCTCTGGATGCAGAAATAGATGTTTGCAATATTCAAAGTCAATTGTGGTGAAATGCATATATTTCTTGTAAGTATGAAAGTCAATCAGAATGATTTCCAATATGTAAAAATTATTTTTGGCAGACAAATATGAGCATGCAGCAGATGAATCAATGCCGACAAAATGGAATCTACTTTCCATTTACCGTGATGGATTTTTTTTAATTTTTAATTCTTTAAAATATATTTTCAAGTACTTGTAGACCTCTCACTATATTTGGTTGCAGCTGCAGTTGACAGTTATAATGATGAAAATAGGAAATAGACAACATTTCAGAACAAAATAAACATGAGCCGCTCTTTTTTCCTTTGGGACATCTTTTCAGATGAGACACCCTTAAAGCGCAACCTCAGAATAGCTTGAGTTATTATTTGTCCTTTTCTGCATCAATAATGACATAACAGTGTCCCAAAAATTGCACAACTTATGGAGTTGACAGGAGTTTTACAGTCTTTGAACTACAAGCACTGCTGTTTGTCATTTACTTACCAGAATAGTAGCATTGTATGCTTACAAACAGGCACAAGCGAGACACTTATTTCCAGATTAAAGGTCTTCTTGTTCTTTCCCAAAGGAGTATAATTATAAGTAAAAAAAACCCACAAAGAAATCCACAACCATATTCCAGTAAACATGATCTCTTATCTCATGAAATCAATCAGTCCATTAGATAATGACATGTCATCTACTTTAATTCCTGATATTACATTTGATGGGACTTTCCCTTCGATGCCCACCCATGATGCCTTTGGGTTCTCCCCATGCTGCCTGCTGGCATGAAGCCTTCTCTCCTAATTACCCTGAAATGCATCGCTGCTGAGCATCAAGAAATCAGTCATGTCATGTTAAAGCAGTTTGTTTGCAAAGCATTTCTGAAAATACCATCAACCTGAAGATGATGTTTGGATTAATGAAATATTAATTTGTATATTCAGCACTTAAATGGAAAGAACGGAATAGCTAAGGCCTGGTTGCTTTCATTTATAGAGAGTACAGGGTAGATTAAAATACAAATGGCTAGCTTCTTTAATCTATGCTGAGACAGCGAGAGCTGCACAATGTAAAATGTGATGGATTGCTTCTTTTGCATGACAATTTAAGTGAATAACTGATCAGAAATAGCTCTTAATTGTTATGTAGATTATACAAACAAGTTAAATGATGAAGGTTACTTATTAAAAAGCCAGTAAACATGAGAAATTTACCTCATCAATGCAGGGCTATGGGAGGCCATATTTCACTCTCCTCCGGGATGGGAGACAGGCGGATTCAGCCGATGGGTCACAGTGGTCAGACGCAGGAGCAGAAGGAGTCACGGATCTGAAATGCCCTCCTGAAGCTGGTCCTACCTGCGCATGTTTAGGACTGACTGAAGGGAGGAAGCTGCACAGGAGATGCTCAAGCATGTTTCTGAGGACACATAAAAGGTTGTTGAATGCTTTCCCATTGGCCCGGAGTTCTTCAGGAGGTGGCAACTCTTTTTTTATTTTTATTACCAACACTTTAAAAAGACGCAGAAGCCCACGGGCATCTGTGTTCACACACACTTATGGTGCCTCCTGATGACATGTGCTTGTATGTAATTCTCTTAATATTTATGGTTAGAATAGGGACGAAAGAACCAGCAAGTGTGTGCTCATCAGTGTAACTTGAGTAATCCATGTAATGTGGTGTTGACATGTAGAAAGCCTTGTTATTACCTGGAGGTCCTTAGACAGAGACGCTGTTCATGTGTTCTCCGTGTTTTCTAATTCAATTTAGATCATTTTATCTGTGCATGTGTTTTTTTTCTTTTTGTTTTTTTACTACGGTTTGAACGTCTGAGTGGCTAAAACTGGAGTAATTCAAAGCAGAACTAGTAAGTTTCACATTTCTTATAGTTATGACTTTCTTCAGCCTCTCAGGTGCTGCAGTGCAGTAATCGGACTTCAAAACACCAGACTTGAGGCCGAAGTTATGAGCAGACAAAAGTGTTGACATTCGCCAACGGTGTGGGATACATTTCTTTACATGTTAAAAAATGCTGTGTAAAAAAATAAAATACAAAAATAATGTTGTGTACGGCAGGCAAGATTTTATCATATGTTACGTCATTATATTGATGCAGCAACATATTATATTAGCAACATGACATGTGTTTGTCTACATAGGTTCAGCCTTCAATCAACCCAGGCAGACAATATAGTCACTAATATGCAGTATTAATATATTAAATGGTCAACAATTGTATGCTTTGTGTTTGTCTTATATCATGTAGAGTACTTGCACGACTTTGATGTAACAGGAACAAGAAGATGAATCTCTCCAAAACAATTTCATTTTTTACTTTTCATCTGTTTTATACCTGCTTTATAAGAATCTCAATTGAGTGGTGAAAACGCGATAATACCGGTTTCTCTTGGAGCATCGTGATCTGATTGTTGCGGGTTCAGTCTCGGGTGACATGCTACACTGTATAATTTATTATCTAGTAGTTTAATTCCTAAAATAGTTTCCTGTATTATCTGGGATTATTGGTTTATTGATCCTGGCAGTTGCTGGCCCTGCTACAGTCATCTGATATACTGTAATTTACAGCACTCCACTATATAAAGGTAAGATAAAGTATACTCTATCACATTGCATGAATTGATTGTTTTTTCTAGCTACGCTACAATGGCTGTTTGAGAGCGTTGTAAGGGGAAATAATAGTGACTGGCCCTCCTCAGAGATCTAACAGAACTGATCATGCGTTTTGTGTCGATAATCAAGCGCTCATGGTCTGAAAACAGTCTGCGATTGTTCGTCCACGCGGCAGACCTCGTGATTAGCACACTTGTGACCTGGACTCAGACGCAAGGCCTTGTAGAGTAAAACCTAATATTGTAGATGTTAAACAGAGCAGGAGTTCACAAAGAGCCTGCAAAGCAAGACAGTCACAAAAAAAGCTCATCGTGTTCTGGTTGGACTTTTTAATTTCTTCATTCTTTGTTCCACCATGCATGACTAACGTTGGGTGGGAACCACGGAGTATTTTCTCATTTTCATGATGTTGGTGACATCGTGGGACGAAACGATGAAGTGGAGGGGATTCCTTGTAAGAAGTAGGAATGTGCAATTTGTCCTCAAATGCATGCAAAGCGATTAACTTTTATTAATAAGTAAGTATATCCAGAAATGCTATTGTTATAGAGAGAACATTATTAATCCCTTGGGATTAACAAAGAGTCCTGGCCCCAGGGAGACTTGAACTCATGACTTCTGGTTTACAAGAGTCACTTTGTGTCACTTTGTGACAATAAGAAAAGAGTCACCTTTGGGAAGCTCGATGTCTGCCGACCTACCATCCTCTTCTACACACTGAACCATGCAGTCAGAAATTACTATGTATCAACAATGATCATCATACTGTGTGACTGTAAGGGAGTAGAAATTAAAAAGATGATGCCACTTTTCTAGTCATTGTTGTTCACACTCAAAATGAGGTGACACTTAGTTTAAAATTAACAGTTCATGGTATTACACTCAGAGAAATACAATCAGTGTGTGTATAGTTACTGCGTGGGAGCAGAGGCCTCCAATTTTGATGCTAGATCATTGTGTTTTGAGGAGCATTAGCAGCTTGTTAATCTCAACCTGTATGGCAAAAAAAAAAAATGCTAGTAAAACAGCTCATTATCCAAATGTGTATTACAATTACCGTCGACCTACGAGACTGGGGTTTAAAACCCTAAAATTAAAAGTTTTCTCCTCTAAGTGTTCCTGTATTTTGTGCCAAGGATGACATCATCAAAATATGTCACAGCATCCGCATGCGCCATACTTTGATGGAATCTTTTTTCAGCCCTACAGTACAACACTGAACAATCCTTTTCTTGAGCTTGAGATCAATTCCGAGTTAACAGTTCACTTCAGCGTTGTCTGGCCATGCTCTGACGTCAGATCGGAGCCAGACGTGAAAACTATAGTGCAGCAGTCGGGCACAAGCTGCTGCTGGCTCATGATAATCACTCCTCTTATCAAACCGGCCACTGTCCAGATAATGTCTGCAAAACGCGGGGCGGACCTGGACCGTGAACACAAATCCCGGCGCTGCTGTGCGCGCTTTCTCAAAGTGAAAACCTTGTCCGGAGGGAGAGAGTCATCAGGACAGAATTGAGTGAGGGAGAGAGCGAGAGAGAGCGAGGGAGGTGGGACTGCAGAACATAGGGTCTGGATGAATAACCATGGCAACAGCAGCAGCAGCAGGAGAAGCGGCGGTACACACATCGTGATTTACTTAGTAGAGGCTGGAGCCTGTCGAACCCTCTGCGGATGATCACTGCTAAGGTGAGGCTGCTTTAATCTGCATGTGGCACCCTGCTTCTGCCTGGCTGGCGGGGGCTGTTGTCGGCAGGCGTGTGGAGCAAGAGAGGACGGGGGGAAGCTGGTCGCTCTCCATCCCAGCAGAGAACGCTGCTACTGTCGACTGCAGAGCGCTGTCAGGATGGATGAGGACACATATACTGTATGCATCGGTCATATCTGGCATGTGCCCTTTTATAAATAGACGTGAGGACACTCCATATTATGAAGTTAATGTTAATGCAAATTGAAAAAAAATTAAATAATGGTGTTTCTGAAATGTATGCAAGCACTGAAATCAAAATGAAATGCACTAAATTGAACTGTCGCTGAACAACTGAGGTGTGCAGGCCCGCGTCTTTCATCACAGTTTTATCAGTTTTTTAAACACCGCTGTTGTCTGAAACAGTCCAGTGTGATTTCTAAAATGAAGGGTGCGAATGTGAATAAACAACGCATAGGAAGAGGAGGAGCCATAAAGTTAATCAGGAATACTGTCATGTTGTATGAGACCATCGTGTGGCTGGCGTAAACACTGGATTTAAACAGAAACCCAAGGCCGAGTCACTGTAACGAGATGAGCTCTGTTAAACGCCTTAAAATAGTGAATCACGGCTTTGAGTACAAATATAATCCCTTTACGATCACGAGTGCAGATTCCAAGCTCCAGCTGCTTCCCACATAATCACAAAACAGGCGAGAGAATCTTATTCAGCAATAGCGAGAATTCCCTTCACAGCCTTACTCAAACTTATTGAAGTTGATACCTTGCATCCCTCGGCTGCCCGTTCACATTTCAGACATTTTGTATTATGACTTTAACAACAATCTAATTACGGGAGGCTTTATCAAATGATTATGTCATCATGTGATTTCCTGAAAAAGGGACATCAACATATTCAGTGTGCAAATCCCCTTTTCTCCGAGTCAAAAGAAAAGGAAGGGCTATGTTAGAATAACTTGGATTCATCTTAACATCCTTAAAATTATTTACATACTTCACAAAGTCTTCATTGTGGAATTTCTCTAAAGACTCCTTTATTTGGCGATAGACATATTTTGCTCTGCAGAGGGAGTTGGATCTTAATGAATGGAGATTCATTTCCAGCATTTTGAGCTTTGAAGACATACAGCAGTTCCGGCTCTTGAAAAACAATGGCTGACTCCGTGTCACAATGACACCTAAAAGTCTGCAGTGAGGAATCTTTTGCTTTTCCTCAGGAGGAATTATTGGAGCTGCAAACACCAGACCTTCAAGAAAATCATCATGTGTGATGAGTCTGGTATTTGACACTAATAGGTCAGCAGACGGTTGTTTTGTAATGAATAGTTTATCCATGCTTCCCAGCAGGAATAGCAACAGTTTTTAAATGAGCAGAACCCACAGTCTACTTGCTGTATTTGTGTTCATCAATGCCGGGGGCAGGCTCCAACCAGAGCCCAGCATGCACAGCAGGAGAAACGTGAACTCGGTTGAACAGATCCCTGGTTACATGTACGCCTAATTTGATTGGATTGTTTTTCTGACACATTTGTTGTGACTGTTGAAACGTTTATCGATTTAGAGTGTCAGCAGTGTCGGCAGTCTTTCACGCAAATGGCAGCGATAACAATTAAGGCACTTAAGAAAATATGAAAAAAAAAACAATGATTTGAATTTTGATTTTATGTCTTGGAGTGTAGTTTAATACGAGCGATGAATTTTCAGTGCAGCTGTGGGCAATTGTAGTTAATCAGCCTGAATGCAGGGCAGGAATAGTAAAGTCCAACTCTTACAACGGAGAATTGAAGGGCATCACGGTGGGGTTATTTCACAATGAAAAACGAACACAACAATTATAAATACAACAGAAAATGTTTGACGACTTGAAAGATTATATATTTCAAAAGAAGCAAACAGGAAAAAAAATATTTTAAAATGTTTTTTTTTTAATGTAGTTTTGGATAAAATCTTTTAAGTGTGATAATAGAATCAAATGATCAAATATTAAGCAACACGATGTACATCAAAGAGTTGTTGATGATGAAGACAACAGATAATAACTAAAGCACCAGACTGTGAATGCAGGAAAAGAAGTCTGGTCATGCATAAGAAGGTGTGAATTACAGAACAGCATGAGGAATAAAGTGTGGCTCCAGCATGCAAAACGGTTTTCTGACTGAACTTTTTGCTCCATCGCCATTTGACTTGGCGATAGAGCTGCAACGTCTAAGCCACAGTTAGCATAATCAATGATGGGTAAATTACAAACCTCACACACTTTGGTTTCCCAGTTTCACGTCAAACAACCTGTAATTGGCTCATGATGTCATGGTGAACATGATATATTGGTCAGTCTGACACACAGAAAACACAATTGTGTTGCCTGTGTGCTGAGGTGACACACAGTGAGGAAGACGAGGCAAAGGCACTGAGCCCTTCCTCGTATGCTCAGGACGTCTGCAGCAGGGCTTCTTCTGCTACTTTAGAGAATGCTAGCGTGTCTTACTGGGCTTTTTAATGTATTGCATTTTTAGGATTCTAACATTTAAATGCTCACCTCTTTATTCTCTCCAGTCTGCAACAGATAGAAGGTTATTGAAAACTAACTGTCCCGTCTTCTTCAGCACTTTGTTAGACGCTTAAAATTCATTTTATCAGCAGAAGTGAGATGGAGTCTTTTCTACCAAAGGAAAAGACTATTCAAACTCGCTCTATTTGTGCTAATGAAATTGTGGTTTACGAGAGGATGCTGGAATATATTTCTCCGCCCATGAGTGACAAATAAGAACTGACTGCTGGTTTAACCAGGAAAAAGAAATACATTTAAAGGAGGACAACCTTGACAAATTACATGTGCTTGTAGCATTTAATTGCAGACATTGAGCCTTCCTTAAATAGTGGTGTAGCTAGGTGGGTAATTTATACTTATTGAATGTAGAGGGTGGTCTGTATTTATTTGGCTGTTACTAAGGAAAATAGAGCCCCACTATGTTTTAGACTTTGGCACTATGTAAAAAACAACAAAAAACTTTACCTTAAAAAAAAAGCATTATTTATTGAGATTTAGCCAACAAAGAAGCCATTAGAAGATCAATGGCTTAAGTGCTGTTTGATCACAAAAAGACACCTCCAACAACAAATAGCCAATACATGTACCATTAGGAAAGGAATTGTAGCATTTTGATGTTGCCATCAGTACATATACAGCACAATAAATATAAAGTCTAAATGTAGAAAGAAAATAATGCAACAATAGTCAATTACAAATACATTACAAATATTTTTTTTTCATCTTTCATGGAATATTTGTCTTCTTTTGTTTATTTCTGTCACATTTACAGACTGTCTTCTCGCCAACAGGTGATGAGCAGGATTATATCATGTCTGAAGTACAGGGAACGCTGGAGTTTTCCGTAGAGTTGCACAAGTTTCACAATGTGGATCTCTTTCAAAGGGGGTAAGCAATTTTACTCTGAGGGGATCACATTTCTCCAATCACAGCTATTTATATTAATCGGATTCACAAGTGGAATTTCAGCAGATTCGCTGAACCCATTCACCTAAAGGATCCTGGGAATTAGAAATTCAGAAAAATAAGCTTTTTCTTTCATTTGATTAGTGTTGTAACAAAATGTACAGAAATTGATTATGGAATTAAGTCAAAGTCAAAATGTGTAACATCATATTTCGGTTAATCGTATACACATCAAAGACAATTTTTTTGCGGCTTCCCGCAAAACTGTTAGTATTGTATGCAGTGCCTGTATTTGCACTGTGCTACAAATATATTTCAAGAGGAATGTGGTCAATGTGTCTGTCGCAAACATTCAGAGCAACCTCCTTAAAAAACATCAAACATCGATTTAGACATTTTGACATCATGATGTACAGTTTACAGCAACTTTAGGCTTTGGAGGACTTTACCACGCTGAAACTTCTACCCTTCAGTAGCGTTTTTCATCATATTCTATTCCAAGCAAAAAGGTCATGTTTGTCCACTGATGAAGGAGGATTAAAGCCTCTCATCTGGCCGGCCTCTGGCTCACTGGAACACTGGCTTTATCAAAATGAGTTTTCCCTCTAAAGGGGGGATGGTCCAAAGCCTTAACATGGTAATCCCTTCATCTGAGTGCACTAATATGTTTGTTTCTACCGGTTGCTAGGTTGCTTCAGATTTGCAGCAGAGATTTGATGTGAAAACCAAGAAGAGAGAGAAAGATCAGAGACTGGAATCCCAACGTAAAACCTGGGGCTCTGCAGAACAGGAGCAGTTTAAGTCAACAGGACCTTTGAGTCCTACCGCGTAGCCTCTCGCACCAAATACTTTAAGGAAATAATCATGTCGTTTATTGAATACCAATGCAAATGTGTAAATGGCTGCTAAAAGCAGGACAGGAGTGCATTGGTTTCTGACCAGCTAGTGGCCACTCGCTTCATTCCATAAACATCACCTATTTATTTACTGAACCTTGAAATCCTTTACTGTGCTCTTCCCTGTCAAGAGTCCGTCTTTGGAAGTGCTGCCTTTTGCACACTCATGTGATGTCGGTGATCGAGGCCACACTTTGGTGTCTCAGATGTCCCCAGAGAGCTGAAATGTGCTTTTACACAAAGCTGCATTGACTGGAGCTGTCACACCATCCTTTTTAAATCCCTTGTATTTCCTCGCTGCCCATCATCTCTATAATGTCATGCAATAAAGACTGTTTGGTGTTCCATTCATAACTCCGTGCCAGCATTCTATTTCACCCTTTATGAATTTAGATGATTTCCCAAATTGCATCAATGCATTTGTCATTTATGCATAGATGGTTCTCCGTGCTTTGGAATTGTAAGCTAGTGTTCATCTGATACCCTGCACAGTTTACAGAGGTGCATGTCTTCTTCATTATTAATAACCATTTGCCCATTGTAGTTAAATAATTTAGTGACATTTGTACAATTCATGGCACGTTTTGTTTAACAAGTCATTGCTAACTTCCGATCCATGCTGTGAAAATTGATTTTCAAAGTTGAAAACTTCACAGTTTTTTAAATAAAGTCATCATCGTATACCATCTAGTCATATTATCACAATGAGTAATATGAAGCACGGTCACGGGTGAGAACGGTCACGGGCGAGAACAGCCACAGACACGCATATGAGCTAAAAGAATGCAAAGTATTCATATTAAAATAATATTAATATTATACATTTAAATGATCTTATGTCTTATTAGGAAGTATTGACAAGGGATTGTGTTTATTGGGAAAATATTCTTGAATGTATTTGTTCTCCAAGTTAAACGCCTTCCTTTCCTTTGCTTTTGCCTTGTATTAAACAACATTATAAATTGTTGATTACATCAAAATAACTTAAAATAAGTAAGAAGTAATTCAATGCAATTCTAAGCATGTCTATTACATTTCGATCCTCTCCATCAGTTTCTATCAGATACGAGCCGGGTTGAAGATCTCACCTCGAGTTCCCCACCGAGTGATCGTTACGACCCAAGCCAACACAGGTCAGGAGAGCACACACACACACTCACACACACACAGACACACAAATATCAACTGTTAGCTCTGCAGCCATCAGTGGCTTCATGTTGAATTGGTCAAATCAAGTAGCTTGATTTGATCTTTCAAAATGAGTCTTTTCATCAAAGGTTTGTTTCTTATTAAATTCTGAAGATAACCAGCAATTTTACATGTCAACATCTAGATAACTGGGAATAAAGACTCTTGTGTTCTCCTAAATACTTACAAATGGTTTGTTTCATAAAAAGATTCCTCCCTCACCTCCCTGTCCTTTATATTCATAGATTGTTGCACAGTGCCAGCCAAGCGTTAAAATCTAAACCCACAGTAATACAGGAAGCTGTTTCACTGGAAAACTGATTCACAGTAATAATGGCTATTTTTAGCTTAAACCAGTGCACTGTGTGTGTATGTATGTGTGTGTCTGTGTGTGAGAGTGTCTGTGTGGGGGAGCAAGGACATGGCGTTTCAAGGTGACTCATCACAGCCTAAGATGTGACAATGATTTATATAATTTCAAGGGTTCAGATACACAGCGATCAACAAGAGTATTTTCTATGCCTCTTTACACAGAGAGCTGAATAGATTGAATATAATATATCACAGTGGAAACGGTAAAACATAGCAGTTTGGTGGTGTTGCTCTCTGTTCTGTTTTTAAACCCCGAAATCCTGGAGGTGCATTTTTGCATGATGTCGGGTGAGGATGAGACAACATGGCAGAGTTCAGCTGGAGGAGCATCAGTACAATGTTTACTAGATTGCACATTGTCTCAGTACAGAATGGACAACTAAATGTATGTTGTGTGGTTAGTTTTATCCTTCAAAGTCGGAATAAAATAATAATAATAAAATGCAATTTATCAAATGTGCATAGTGCATTTGTTTTGAGCTGAATGTAGGATGTGGTTTAACCTTGCAAAGCATGACGCCTGGAAGCAATGGGAAGCAACAGCTAAGCAAGGCTAGGCACACCCGATATATTTAGTGAGTGAGCTGTGAGTCACAATCAACAAAGCAACATGGTTAGAATGGTAGAATGTTAAAAGTGGGAATCGGATCGCTGTTTGAGGTGTCTCTTACTCACCGATACAATCGTCAATTTCCAGTTGTGTGTTGTAGCGATGGGAAAGGACTAACACACACACACACACACACACACACACACACACACTCTCTCTCTCACGCTCGCTCTCTTAGGCAGATGGAGAGCAACAGCTGTAAGAAGATTATTTCCAGCACACACTCACTGTGGTTAAAGCTTCAGGGCATTTCAGTGGGTTTTAGTGTTTGGAATGTAATGAACTCCCCAATACCTGTGAATCGTCACATTAAAACGCTTAACATATCTGAACTGGGTGGATTTTATATTTTCATTTGCAGTAAAGTTGAGATCTAACTCAATGCAAACATGAATGCCAGCATTAAAATGCACTTTAGACACATTTGTATCCGACAATAGACAAGCAGCGTTCCATAGTGTTGACATTGTTGGGTTTCTGGTGAACAATAACTTTATCGCTTATGTTCTCTTACTTTATGGCATATAAAAGAATAATAATGGTGTTGCCCATATACTTGAGAGTAAAGCAACTTCTATTATTAATAATAATCTTGTTCGAGCATTATAATTATTATGGTAGTCACCAAATCGGGTCATCCATGGATAAAAAACTGAAATGCCTCGATTGGTTGGTTGGTTGTTTTGTCAAGAAAAGCCCTGCCGACCTTCTAACCCTGCCACCACGGCGGTTTTGTGAAGCATTTGCTTATTTGTGGTTAACGTACGCCAGGTTTGATGGATATTAGACATCAAGCTTATGTTTTTTTCTAACTTGGCTAAGCAACACTTGAGTTAGAATAAAGTCAAATGACCATTTCTTATATCATTATTTTATAAATTATTTTCTAAATAATATTCCATGAGATAGAATTTGCATTTTTGTATTTTGTATTTAATCAGTCCAGTTGTGTTGCTGCTTTGTGTGCCATGCAGTTGTGTGCTATGCATGGTGGCCACCTGCACACTGCTTGCTGCTGCAGAGTACAGTGTCCATGCAGACATGAGACCCACCACTGTTAAAACATCAACGTCAGAGAGTTGGAAAAAATGGACCTGCCGTTACGCCGCCATCACATTTACACAGAACGCTGTAGGTGATCAAATGCCTCAACGTCATACATTTAAAAACGCTGATTATATATAGCTGGTTAGAAGAACATCAAAGAAGCACAAGGAGATGTAAAATCGCAAATATCAAAGTCAGATTCACCTGACGGACACGGACCCAGCTGCTTCCACACACAGTACAGGCCCGCGAGGACTTATAATCCGCCGAGCCTTTCACACCGGCCGTTTCCTCACACATCTGTGTCTTTGCTTGGGGGGGGGGGGGGGGGGGGGGGGCGCTTGATGCAGCAAGCGGTGACAGCATTATCAGTAAGACGCCTGCAGAGAGGGAGGGTAAGAATGAGGAAGAGAAGAGCACGACTCAGCAGGGCATTTTAAAGGCCTCTGCAAGACCTCTCATGGCTCACAGCTAGACAGCAGGTCAAAACATTAAGGATCCATCAATCGCTCATGAGCACCTGCAGCTGTATACATAAGCCTGTAAACTCATTTCTGTCAGTTTCTTCCTGTGCTTGAAAATATGTGCATAATTAGATGCTCTCTTGACATGAAGGGGGGGAGGTTTTTTTTTTTTTTAACTGGACATGTTGATTGTTACCTGTAGTCATTCTGTGAGGCAGATTCATGTGAACAGTGCCTGATTTGTTCCTGTTATTATCCTAAAACGTGTTAACTCTCGCTCAAAACAATGAGTGAACTACTTACTGTAAATCCATGCAAATACGAATTTAAAATTATATGTCAGAAGAGTTTTATAAATTACTCTGTATGTGGAAAAAAATGGGCAGATTTAAAATAAAAGCAATTTTCATTTTTGAATGAGAAAGTACGGTAAGCATATTATATGAAATTACATGTTTGCACAGTCATTTCTTATGCAAATTTGGTCTGTGCTGTGGCATTGAAATGGCTCACTCTGAAGTCTACCCGCTGAGAGCCAGATTTGATCGTTGTACCTGTTGAATTTAAAAACTGAAAATCCAGAAAAAGGAAATGCATTTTCATATCTTCATATCTTGATGCATGGTTTTCATGCATTTGCCAAATAGAAGGTCTCGTGTTATTTCTGCATATACATGTGTTTATTTTTTGACACAACCGCCTGTAAAATATTAATTCATGTATGAATGTGCAAGTAGAAGCCTTGCATGTTGAAATATATCTGACAACGATATTATTGTCCAGCTGATGACTATTGTGCATGTTGTTGTGTCCCAGCATCAGGAGAGGGCAGTTTCAGCTCTGCAGGGGTCGAGGACGGCGCCGGGTCCAGCAGGATATTTCAGATCCTTTACAGGAATGAGGAGATTACGGTGAATGACTGCATGATCTTCAAGGTCCACCTGCTATTGGATGGAGAAAGTGTGAGTCAAGCTGATGACATTTCTTTCTGCAAAGTCTGTTGAAGCAAACAATAATGATAATATATATGGAGAGAGAGACAAGAGTGTTAAACAATCATCACCATTTTAGTGCTTACATTTTATCACTAGCCGGGCTCTAGAACAGACACATGACAGACACAGTGAAGGCAGCTGTAATATCGTTAAATCACCTTATTTAGACCGATATATATGACCAATATATGCCAGTCTGTATAGACCTATAACATGTAAATTACATGAATTACATCAAGAGGAAATGAAATAATGTCGACAATACATGAACATCTTTGCCGATGTTTTACAGGTGGAGGAAGCTTTGAGTGAAGTGGATTTT
Organism: Brachionichthys hirsutus; assembly: GCF_040956055.1. NCBI lineage: Eukaryota > Metazoa > Chordata > Actinopteri > Lophiiformes > Brachionichthyidae > Brachionichthys > Brachionichthys hirsutus. The sequence continues at coordinate 5,751,742 of NC_090909.1, read as the reverse complement.
CAACTGAAGCTGGATCTTCATTTCACCGATAATGAACAACAGTAGGTTTCTGGGGGCAGTTTGCAAATGTGCGGTCTGTGTTTTTCGATAGAGGAAATGCAACACTTTGTCCTTGTGCTGTTTTTATGCAAGGCTGAGAAAGCAAACGAGGCATGGGTAAGAGCTATTTGTCCTTTGGCTCAGAGCCATCACTTTAATCACCCGATCACAATGCTTCTGAATCAACAGTGTTAAAAGCACCTGTTATATGTGTTATAACCTGGGGAGAGACTGCAGTAATAAAATATTTCATTTTGAGATTAACAGTGCCGCATATCTAAAAAGACCATCTTGTGGCACAGATCGTCATGTGGCCACAGAGATTTGTGCCACATCTGAACATCCATTTGGATACCGTGAATATTGAGAGGAAGCAGGAAGTGTTTCAAGACCTTTTGTGCCACTTCCACATCCCGTGTGTCTCCACTGTCATGCAAATGTGTGCCTTAATCTCATTTTTAACTGGCACCTTCACCACCACTATTGTAGTCGCGTTGCAACGTAGTCCACATCTATCTGATATTGAATAGTTATTTTTTGTGTGTTGTACATGTTGTAACTTGTATTTTTGTCTGCCACACTTCCTTGTCAAAAGTATGTTCTGTCATATTTGAGTAAACTCCAAAATATATTATTTCTGCAGTGTAACATCCCTCTCTCATCTTCTCAGGCTGGCAGAGATCACAACTGTCCCGCTGATCAGCAGTCGGACCCTCAGCCTCCACCTCCACCCCCGGAGAGGACTCCACCACCACGTCCCCGTCATGTTCGACTACTTCCACCTGTCTGTCATTTCTGTCTCGATACATGCTTCACTGGTCGCCTTGCATCAGCCCCTAATCAGGTAGCGTTCAAATGCTAAGACAAACATTTACATGTCACACAATCGATGACTATACCTGTTTATATTTTCGTACCAACAGAATTGTATTTTTGATCATTTAAACATCCGCTCCATGAGCAGGGTGTTATGTTAGCCTCATTATTGATAGCACAAACGTGTTGGGGAGGGGGGCTCATTCATTCATTCATTCATTTTCCAAACGCTGCATCCGTAACCGGGTCGCGGGCCGTGCTGGAGCCTATCCCAGCAGTCTACGGGCGAGAGGCGGGGTACACCCTGGACAAGTCGCCAGTTCACCGCAGGGACCTGTTGGGTTTACATAGTTTCCTAAACACTTCACTGATTAATTCAGTGTCACAGAGAGTGTGTGAAGTCATGCATTTCAGAGATGACTGTAGCAGCTCATGCCGCTCAGTTTACTTGCCTTCCTTCATGCGGGTCGCTATCATTCGTGGGGCCTCTTTCCTCTACAGCTTTGCTCGGCCGGGGAAGAGCTCCTGGCTGGGGAAGGGCTCGCCAGAAAGCACCAGCGACACGTCTGCCGCGTCAGCGGACAGCATTGCTTTAGGTGGCGGCTACTGCAAACCTGTAATCTCTGAGGTATGTTAAGCTTTAAATGGAAGGTCACAGATGGTTGGAAACTGTCTCAAATGTTCATTTAATCTGTTCCCTTTTTAGACTCAAGCAGCCAAACGATGTCACAAATGCAATATTGTTTTACGGATGGAGGCTTATTGTATTCCGTTATGATTTGTTGTGTCATTCAAAAGCAACAGGATTCAGATGGGGGGGGGTGGGGGGGTCATTCTGATCTGGAACCGACTACAAGTCGGCTACAGGCTTAGCATTTGTAAGAGAGAGCAGCCTGCCCTGGAATGATGCTCCAGTCTTTACGCCTCCTGTCCGCCCTCATCTGCTCAACAGTTAAAGTGCACTATTGCACAGTGACATATATGATAATCCAATTATTGTTATCATAGGTAATATTTCATGATTATATGTTTCATGTTGCAATACTTTAATTATTTTATTACAGTTTAATCACATAAAGATATGGTTAGACTGAACAGTGCATCAGACAAGCCAGGTCACAAATGCACAATTAGAGAGCTATTAAGATGTTTTTTTTCAGTCAAACAATATCTTCATGATCAGGGTTTGTCTCTAACATTTTTATTTACATATATGAGATGTTGTCAATTCCATGCTACAAATGGCACTATAATGCATAGAAATACAGAACGTCCCAAACCATACTTCACGCCAATGAGGCACAATTCACAGTCATTTGCAGGTTTTATTCTGATTCAAACATTTTAACGTCACAATCTGTTTCAAAAGGATCTGTAAGTCAAACTTAAATAATCCAAGAAAGTTGAAATGAAGCAGAACTCATTCTTTGAACTCCAAACTAGAAACACTGTCAGCCATTGATGAGTGAGAATGTCCGGCCTGAGGAGATGAACCGTTGACTCTCTTGAATCGCATGCTTACCACAGGAAAACAAGCCTCTTGCTGGAAATGGCGATGGGCCTCTAATCTACCATTACTCATCCTTTATTATGATTTTCTAGACTGTCTGCACTCTTTTCATTTCACCCTCCATATTAACAGCAGGTCTGGGTCAGATATTTGATTTTCCACACTCAATAACCTCATTTGTGCTGAAGCTGATCTTTTTATTGTCGTGTTGGTTAACATTTGCATCCCTTCTTCTCCCCTTCCATTAAAACCTGCATCAAACATCACAGTCCAAACTGTAAATCTTAATGAGCGCCCTGTTGGCCCCCACTCTCCTCCGCCTGCTTTTTACTCCCACCCCCTGGCTGGGCACTTTAATAAGCTGTGCGTTTAGCCAAGCAGGGTGGGAGTGGGGGGGGTTCGTTTGATCACAGTAATGAGTTCTGCTCACATGCGCCACGTACCAGATCGCTGAAGCTGCACAGAGCGAACCCGCCACCTATTTATTTGGAGCATCCCCCCCTCTGGCTGCACTACGTTTCAACACTTCCCCTGTTGACACCTCTTCTTTTCTTCTTGTGTGTGTGTTGATGCTGAAAAAAGGTCATTGTGTAGATTTACTATAATATCAGCTGTAAAATGAATGAAAAGGTTCTCTCTGTCATCTTAAATGGTATTTTGAAAGGAAAATGATGCTGACGCTTGAGGATGATTTTGTCATTTTGGCCGACTGAAAGTTTACATAGAAATTAGACCTAAAATAAATCTCCTCAGAATTTTTTAGCGTGAAATCTATGATTTTATGATAATAGCTGGTTCCCACTGAAAAATAGCCATTTTTCTCTGTCTTTGACTGATTTGACTGATCCAGGCAGGCCTCCATAAAGGTAAAGAGATTATCAAAGTTCATATACAGATGTTCCTTCCTGGTTCAAGTATGCTGAACCGCTGCGATTACAGAGCGCACACAGGTGTGATGACAGGGCCCAAGACTGTGCTTGCTTGAGGCAAATTGCAGCATGCATCCAGAGACATGAACATCACATGCCTTTCCATGCTCAGAGCCTTGCTGGCGACACCAAATCATCCCATCCATGAAAAGAACTCACTTGGTCGCTGGTGAGGAAGAACAATGTGATTATAGCATCAAGATGCAGATGCCTGGACATGAAACTCTGACATTACTCTGTTGAAATACAAACTGATATTTCTACTCTGTTGGCGGCGAGCCACCTACTGGAAACATGGCCTCTATTACACACTCTAATTAGTGCTCACATCCAAGGGAGCTTTAGGAATGATTCTGTTTTGTTTTGTTGTATTTTTGCTGTAGCATGTTCTTGCTTGTTTAATTAAGCTCTGGAAAGTGGCGACTCCCTGGATTCTGGCTCCACATCTCACCGTTGTCAACTTAAAGGTCACAGAACAGGGTTCTATCCTCTTCACAGCTGATGCATGATCTGATTGGGTTTTACAGCATGCATGTCCATTATAAAGGCAGACCTTTTTCTGAGCGTTGACTGACCTACATAGGATCTGACATTTCCCGTGTCTCCTTCTCTGCAGGGAAGCTTTTATGTGCCCAGTGAAAACTGCCTGCAGAGAGCTCATACGTGGCACCGAAGGCTCTGTCGCCTCCTGTTGGCCGCACACAGAGGTCTCCATAGCTACTCCACAGCATTACTGAAGGAAGTCCCACAGCTGCAGCAGACCCCACTCAACTCAGGTGAGGACTCTACGTTTAGCCCTTAGAGGTCCCACACATAAATGCTAATGAGCATTGAGATTCATTATTAATACTGGCCTCATTTGCTGAATCTCATTCTTTCTATTAATACGTGTGAGAAGCAGCATCAGATTTTTCTTTCAGCTCGTCATTTATTTTGGATTAAAAAAATTATCATCTGTCTTTGAGGCATTTGATGGGGTAAAGGTCATTTAAATCTGAAATATGATTGCATACAAGCATAAGCAAGTACCTGTAAATCAAAGTACTGTCCCCTCAGAATTATGACACATAAATATAAATAAATGTGCGTAGCCATCCACAGATTTTATAGCTTCTAACAATGAAGATCCCTTCAATTTGCTTTTAAATGCGGCTTCATAGTTTTAGTCTTTAGCCTGAATGAATACTTTTGCAGAGTTCTTTCAAAATATTTTCTCAATCAAAAAGATGCTCGGGTCACACCATGTAATCAAACACTTTGGATGCAACAAATATTTTTTTTCTTTCCTCAGAGGTGCTGGCTGTGGAAGAAACCCTAAATCAGCTCACGACAGAGTTACAGGTATGATGTGTGTATGCAAAATTGGCTTGTGCATGGTTTCAAACTTAATCTATGCACAGAGAAATATCGTTTTTTTTGTTTTTGTTTAATCTAATACTCTGGATTTAACAGTAGCTCATTGTTGTTTTTGTTGGTCAGCAATGGAAACCAAATTCTGAATAGGTGAAAAGAGCAATGCTAAGAAAAAGAACTATATAGATGTTGTTCATTATCCATTAGTTGAAGGTCAGGGAATAACTGAATGGCTAAATTACCAAAATATGGAAGCTTGATAACAATCAACGAGACATTCAATAGTCATGGCTGCTTGAAATAGATGTGCGGCTCCAACAGATGCAGGACGGCCATGAGAAGGTGGCGGAGCAGATCAGCAGGGATGTGAGCCGGCTCTGCTGCCAGCTAGCAGCTCTGTGGAACCACTTCCTCTCCGTTGCTGTGTTCAATCCCTACATCCTCTCTTACCTGGCCCAGGAGCATCACACGCTCAGGGTGGGGCGGCCACACGCCAACAAAGACACAATTACACCTGGTACCTTCTTGCTGTGAGGCAACAGCGCTGACCACTACACCACCAAGCCGCCCCGGTTTCTAACTGATTTCTGGCCCTTATGAATACATGTCTCATGGCATGATTTTGTCCCAGTCATTCAGAAATAATGAAAATGTCTGCTCTGGCATGATATTATTTGGTATTAGGAGTTACTGTTATGTCATGACATCTCTTCACCCATCAGTAGAATTAAGATATCAATTGTTAATAATTCTGTAATTACTGTGGTTTGAATACTCGCCTGAAATTTGTGTTGCTCGTGATTTCTACATATCTGTCGCTGATTGCGAAGGCCAATCCACATCTCTAATGGGGTGTCATAGAAGAGACCATTGATCCACGTTTGTGTCACAGAGTGGGAGATGTGTTTGGAATATTTTAATGCGTGCATAAATGAAATGTTTCTACCGGTGAAGTGTTTTGGTTTGTTTTTTGAAACCCCAGGTCAGGAGATTCTCAGAGGCATATTTCTTCACTGAACATCCCAAAGAGATTTCGCTTACTTTTCAAGAGGACTTGTAAGTTACAGCTTCCCCATAAAAAAAATAAAAAATATCTTGTTCTATGAATTGAGAGAATTGCAGTATTTGTGATATTTTTCTCACGAGTCAGAATTAACAGACATGGCCAGATTGCTGCAGACGTTCGGAGCTCAGACTACCTGACCAAGATGCCTCCTTTGCCTGTTGAGTGCCTGGACATCGATGGAGACTGGAACAGCCTACCGATCATTTTTGAGGACAGATACGTGGAGTCTCCTCAAACAGGTAATAGAGAAGGATTTGCATTTTTCAATGTGAGAGAATTAAACTAGAACTCTTATTTTTCCAGACTGGGTATCGCATGTGGCAACCGCTGATGGACAGACCAACGCAGATCCTGCAGTTAGTCTTGCCGAAGGGATGCCTCAAGGCCTCCAGGGAGTCACATCACCAGCAGTATTGCAAGGCCCTATGGATAGCGACGACTGCATGGACCTGCCAACATATGTATCATCTATAGCAGAGCAGAGCAAGGCCAGCACCGGAATCAGAAGTACCCCTAACTCCATTTGTTCTGAGGACAACGACTGCCGCTCTTTAGCAGATGTGGCAAACTTGAAGGAACCAAAGGGGAAACCGGATAGAGTATTGGCGCTCTCGTCCAATCGCAATCCCCTCACTGGCTTTTGTGACAGCAACGATGATTCACATCACGTAAAAGAAAATCAAATCCAACTTGGTGATGTAATCGAGGGAGAATCCAATGACGAGAAATCTGAAGCTGCTGCATCATTAAATCGCTCTGTGGATGACGAGAGTGAAAACATTACTCTTATTCGCCTTCCCTTTGCCTCTATGCATCCAAATATGCCTTCCTTTCCTGGCGATGCCAGAAAAGACATGACTCATCATGGGGGTCTGGTCAGCTCCAAGATTATGAAGCGCTCTTCCTCAGTTATTTCTGACTCAGGCATTGAGAGCGAGCCCAGCTCGGTAGCGTGGCCCCTAGACGCCGCTCTGCATAACCGACGTCCTCTGGATTTTTCCAGCGAACGGGATAATCTAAAGCAAATCGTGTGTCGCCATTCAGTTCACCGCAGCTCTCTGGAAGGCCTGCAAATGGAGAGCAATGGCAGCCTTCCAAGTGCAGGTATACAGGCCTCACTCACCTCTATTAGCTCCCTGCCCTACGAGGAGGACCAACAGCAAGAGCAGCTCAGCAAATTGACCAAGTCAGTCTCTGCACCTCAGATAAGCAGCCCTGAATCTGCTGGCGAAGAAAATGTGCTGCTTAACCCAGAAATAGACACTAAGAGATTAATGCAACACCAGGATTCATTGAGCATCAAGGGCTCTTTGTTGAGCAGCGACTTAGAATCGGAACAATCTGAATCCTCTGCATTAGATCCAAATTTCGGAACAAATCTGGGCCGTATTCTCAAGGGGAATATTAAGTCTGAAACGTCAAACCCCTCGCAGTACCTGTCAGAGGCATGCATAGCCAAGCCAGCGTTGAGCGGTGTGTTTGAAGGCTTGCTTTTTCAGGAGCCTGCAGAAAGCCCTCGTGTGAAGGAAAGCACTGTTATTGGTCGCCAGGGGGAGAAAATGAGCGATCAGACACACACCAGTGCTGTAAATACCTCAGCGGAGGATGTGCATCTTGTAGAAATGGAAGCAGTGCCCTGCAGGTGTGGAGACAAACCATGTGTGCATAAAGGTTCGGCTGATCAGAAGAGAAATAACACCAGGGAAGAGAGCCAACGTTTCCATCACACTGACCGGCGTACGGGCCAAGAGAGTCTGGATCCTTCAGGCCTCCAACAGTCCAGTGACCTTCCCTGCAGCAACGCCACCACACAAAGGCCAAGTGACCTCACAGGACTGACCATCATTGATGTGACATCATCCTGCCAGACTAAGCCCTCGAAGATTCCCAATTTAGGGCTTGCCTTCGTGAATAAGAAAATGGTGGAGGTGGTAAACATGTCCGTGTCCTGTGCCCCGACCTGCTTGCCATTTTCTTCTGTTGTCAGAGACTCTCCGTCTGTCAGTGGGCTGTCTACTCGCCAGGCTACCTCACCTATCACCCATCAGCCTCTGGGCTCCTTTGGTATCATCTCCTCTTCTTCGCTCAATCCCCTGAACATGGATGATGAGACCAATGAACGTATGCTAAAGTGAGTTTCATGAGGACTTTTCTCTGTGTAGTTGCCATGATCTAATCGTGTCTCCTTCGGTTCTCTCTGGGTTCTCAGGCTCTAAATGCAGGAACACAAAAACATGTCGGAGTGATTTACCTCCAGCTGCACTTTTACTCTTGCACATATTGTTATGCATTGTGTTTCCTGTCTGTGCACATTACTCAAAATGTTTTAGTGCAGAATGCTGAATGTATTTATTCATTTTCCAAATATTACTTCCTTTTTCTCCAGTTTGCACAAAGCAAAAAAGGAGCTGCTCAAAGAGTTAAGCTTTCAGGCCAGCTTATACAGCGACCTTCCTCTCCTGGCATCAGATCTGCCCTACTTCCCCCCCGAGGAGGACGATGAGGAGTTTGATGATGGCATACACCTCGTGGTGTGTGTCCACGGGCTTGATGGTGAGTGCAAGGGATTTCTGTATTTTACTGAAGATCAGTTCTTCTGCAAGGACACAGCAGCTGTCAAGCCAAAACATCTGTCATGCACTGCTCATCTATTTGAGATTGTATTTGGAGTGCGATCCTGAGAGCACCTCAGTTAAAACAGCACGTCTTACTTTGTGGTCTTCTCAAAAAGCATATTCCAGGTGTCTCTTAAATGATTAATGGATGTTTTTTCTCAAGAGTTGGGGGAGAAATTGCAAGTCTTAATTTGCTCTGTTCTTCCAGGAAACAGTGCAGACCTTCGACTGGTGAAGACTTTTATTGAATTAGGGCTGCCAGGATCCAGGCTAGACTTCCTCATGTCCGAAAGGAACCAGGTACATCTGTCGATGGCAGTGATGTGAGAAAACCCGTAACATGCCCAGCCACATGTAGCATTCTGACCGCTGAGACTTTCCTTCTCCTTTCCCTGCAGACCGATACCTTTGCAGATTTTGACACCATGACAGACAGGCTGCTGGATGAGATCATTCAGCACATCCAGCTGTACAATCTCACAATCGGCAGGATAAGGTCAGACGGCTGTGCAGCTTCCGTTACCGTGCAGCATGCACATAACTGACGGTGCCACTCTTGAGTGAATTTGCCAATAGCCAAACGAGAGCAGCGGCCAGCATCCACTTTATATTGTCAGTAGATGGCAGCAGAGACTTTGCATTGATTGCCAGACTCGGCTTCAAGCTTGAATTCATTGTTCCGCGATAATAAATAGGGCATGCATTATAAAACTGAGCAAGTGGCACAAAATGGATAGAAAGCTCTTATCATACTCTGCCAATAAGCTTCTGACTTTCACTTGATGGACTGCACTCCCTAATGAAGCAGTGCGTTGCCTAGTTCCAATCAAATTGAGCCATTCATCTTCCCGCTTAATTGCCCTCAATGTGCCAATGATTTTTTTTTTTTTTCATAAAAGTTTCTACCAAAGCTTGTTAACTTTCTTAATTGTGGCATATCCTCTAGAGGGTATGCATCAAATGCAAACGCAAATGAACAGCCGCCGCAGCATCTGTTTTTGTCCTGCATTTCCTTGATATTATGTTTGGTGGGAGACAGATGAGACGGAGCAGACATGACATTGTGGGATTTTTGGGTGTTTCTGTTACAGTAGAGTAATTAAATTAAGTGACAGAAAGGAGTTCAAGTATCTAATATGTCCCACTGATGTTCGTTTGGACACTATGTCCTCTGTGTGAAAGCCATTTGCGTTGGAGAATGTCATGATTTTCCCGAATAGCTCATGTTGAAGCTCCCCACACCTCCCTTTAAAGAAGTTCTGATTTAAAGATGAGTGATGCATACATCATCGCCATTGGTCAGCAGCATCCGAGGGCCTTTTTCTCTCGACCGACTCAAATTTCAAGCTAATCTCCCTGAGTTCTTTGTCTTTGGCCAACAGCTTCATCGGCCACTCTCTGGGGAACGTCATCATCCGCTCGGTGCTGACGAGGCCTCGCTTCCGTTGCTATTTGCCCAAACTACACACTTTCCTCTCGCTGTCTGGCCCACACTTGGGAACGCTGTACAACAGCAGCACGTTGGTCAGCACAGGTGAGGCCACCAATCAGCTGCAGGATAAAACGCTGAAGACGAGCTGTATTTGTGATGCAGTACGGCACTGCATTTTGAAGTACTGTGCTCCTCAGCAGCAGCATCTAAGACTAGCATCTGTATGTGTGTGTGTGCGTGTTGCCTAGGTCTGTGGTTAATGCAAAAGCTGAAGAAATCCGGATCCCTGCTGCAGCTCACCTTCAGAGATCACACGGATCCACGGAAAACGTTCCTGTATCTCCTCAGTCAGAAAGCAGGTAACAAACTAACAACAGGCAGCCGTGAAACAGAGACAGCGCGCTGACTGTCTCGCTTACGAGGCTGCGACTTGAAAGACATTCTATTTAGATGCTCGTGAAAATGTTGTCAGTTTGTCTTTTTGTTTGTGAATTTTCTGTATGTCAGCTAACAAATACTCCAAGCCCTGCCAGCGAGCCGAGAAACGCCTGTGAGAGGCCTCCCCACTGTGTGAGTGGAACAAAGCAGTCGTTTGTCACAGGATTGAAGAAGATAAGCCTGGAAACACTTTTTAGCCCCTCCAGCGCTGTGGCAGGCTGACAAAATGATCCAAACCCTGTCATTGAAAACCCACCAGTACACTCGCTTAAAAGTGTACAGACAGGAGACTTGAGAGAAAAAAACCTGCAGGTTTATCGCATCAAGCCTGTCATTGTACTGGTGACTGCACGTTGCATTTTACAACCAATGCACTCCTTTCTCCTGTCTTCCTTTCCTTGTCACACACACACAAACTCACTGTGCAGCTTCAATGACGCTCTTATTTCTATTTCCTTTTTAGGGCTCCATTTCTTCAAGAACGTGGTGTTGGTGGCATCTCCGCAGGACCGCTATGTTCCTTTCCACTCTGCCAGAATAGAGATGTGCAAAACCGCTCTTAAAGATCGGACCACAGGTCAGGCGTAATTGCATCAATGCTCAGTTTGATTCTCCTCCTCTTTCTTTTAATAGTTCAGCTGGAGCCCACACTTCTGCTGAAAGTGTACCGACTCTGTTGTGTGCTTAGACAGGGTCCTGTGCTTGACTACAGTATTTCCTGGTTGGGGATTTGAATCATTTGTGTAGTAGGACTCACTGGACGTGTCATTTTTTGCACTGAAGGGCCCGTGTACACTGAGATGATCAGCAACCTCCTGCAGCCGCTGGTGCAGGCCAAAGAGTGCCGGCTGATCCGCCAGAATGTGTTCCACGCGCTGCCCAACACAGCCAACACCCTCATTGGCCGCGCCGCCCACATCGCTGTCTTGGATTCTGAGCTTTTTCTGGAGAAGTTCTTCTTAGTGGCAGGACTCAACTACTTCAAATGAAAGTGGTAGTGCTGCAGATTCACAGGGCGGGGCCCTGCTGGTGGTTGATCAAGCCCCTTTGGAGGATTTGGTCAGTACAAGATGTACAGGAATATTAATAAGTAAGGTATCCTTTCCTGAAAACTGAGAGGCAAGCCCTACATATCCCGTTCTTTAGGATCATCAGCAGCGGTTATTAAAAATAAATAGTGAATCGCTCACTCAGTCTGAATTTGGTGTGTAGTCCGAAAATCAAAACATCAGAGCACTGACAGATACGAGTTGTGGTCTGTGACATTTAACATCTTTCCCTTTAGAGTTGGATTTCAGCCTGGATTACAGTGATCACAGTGTTAAACCTTCCCTAGAATCTGAGGCAATATATTTATTCATCCCCTTGATTGTACATAAAGTATTTTATTGTACAAAACATAAAAATAATATATTATTGAAATTATTTTTAGCTACACGAGTCCATGATGTAAGCAGTTCATCTAAATGTGATCATTATTAGTATTATCCAATCTGTCAAATGAGAGTCAAATTGTTTCTAATGGATGCAGTGGCAATGTTAGTTCTTTTTTCTTTTTTTTTATGTTATTCCATGTAACTCCGATAGTGGATGTCTGTTATTCCCTCGCCCGACTTCTCCTACATCTTTCCAACTCATTTGCCATGATTAGCTTTCGTAAAGCTACAGCATCAGTGAACGGTGCGGGATTTATTGTTAGACTTTTCATTACAATTTGGTTCATATTCTTGACTCACAAAGCCAACACATATACATAAACAAATACACAGTCTAAAACAGTGGCAGATTACTAGTATCCCTGAAAGGATTAGCAGATAAACTATATTTAACTAGTACCGGTAACCTCAATCTAACCACAGGATTTAAGGCTATGTGGGATATAAAAGCATTCTAAGATGACTGCTGCACAGAAAAGTCAGTGAGTGCATTCTAAAAATAGCTTGATTCAGTTTATTTTGCCAAGTATTCATATGTCAAGTACTTTGCTTTTTACTGTAGAAACTAAAAAGCCTTATCTTTTACTTTACTTTTACTTTTTTACTTTATTGTTTTATAAAACAAAAAACAGACAATTCACGTTACAAAAAAAAAATACAAAGATTCACACAAATTCTTGTTATACACAAGAAAGAGTTATAAGCATAGTAAAGAAATATGTATACATACACATCAAATTAAAAAAATCAATTTTAAGTTGTAGTTGTGCAGTCAAATAAGCCTATTGTATTTTTTTTTATCCATCGGGCTACAGGGCTTCTGAGTTCTGCTAATGACTCATGTTTAATGTAGATAGGGTTGCTATAGTGCAGTGCCTCTTGTGCATAGATTATACATTATTTTGATGGACTGTCCTGCAGCAGTGCTGAAGCAAATCTATAGAATTATAACTAAGATGAAGACCACCACAACTTGTTTCCATTTTCTCCCTGGAAGCATTTGGCAGGAAGACAGGAAACAGGCTTGCTGATATGATTGATGACAAATATGCGCATGATAATATGAAAGTAAACGCACTTTGTTTATACAGTTAAATCCTATGGTCTAATGATCCTCAATTTCCATTTGAAAATTGCCTCCATAAAGACAGATTGCACAATGCACTTTGAATTCAAAATTTCTTAGATGCCATAAATCAGGGCGACATTGTTTGCTTTCCGGGATACTCAGTGAATTTACAAAACGCCAGTGAGGTTCTCTCGCTCGCTGTCATTTCTACAACCCAGCTACAGCTTAATGCACGATAATGGCAGGCAAACACTCTCATAGCAGAAGCTGCCGCATGTTATTGGACTTGTGTCGACACACCGTGTGTTTATCATCCCATCAGCTAAAGCAAATAAATGATTTATTCTTTTTTTCTACCCTCCTTTTTTCTATTCGCCGTCACACTCATGCGTGGAAGAAGAGATGTCTTTTATCAGCGAGGGTTGTGTGTGAGAAGATTTGGACATTAGAAAACTGTTATGAGCACTGCCACAGCGACGGCTGTGCATCAGCTGAATATCTGTGATACACTACATTTAACCGTTGCATTTTATTATCAGCCTTGTATCACCTTATACTGGTTATACAAGATATCAAACATTGCACGTTTTTTTTAAATACACTTCTAGTTTAGCTCTGAAGGTCACAACGTGTGCTTTTTCTCTTTCCGGCCATGGTCATATGTCTCGGTCTTCCACTGTATTGTCTCCAAAGACTACAAAAGGTGACAGGCTGAAGTGCTCTTTTTTGTTCTCCAGCAGCATCTGTGCTGCTGCACGGTAAGCAGCCTGTCACCGTGATTGACTCTAATCAAACGGGCTCCTTCAGGGTGCCAAGATCGTTCTCAAAGAGCCACTAAGAAAAGCTGTGCAAGCGATATGCAGGAGTTTCCGTGCATCATGCATCATTTCTTAACTCCTCCCTTCCCTTTACACACACGCTCTGTATATGGATGAGGCTTATGGATCATATGGATGTGTTTAAGGCCAGGTGTGTTTTGTTTTGTATGACTCCTTTTCTGTGTATTTAAGCTGCTGTAATGATTGAATGAATTCAGAGTGGTTCCATAAATCCAATACGTCCTTGAAAGTGCTGTCAACCTTCAAAAGTAGCTGACTTGAACCTTTTTGTATTTGATTGCCCTTTACTGTTGGTCCTTCTTATAGTGTGTGTGTGTGCGTGTGTGTGTTTACGCATGTGAAACTAGATGTCATGTGATTGCTCATTACTAGAACATCCGTGTGTTTGCACTGAATGTAAAAAACTGTTTGACCTTAACATGTCTTAATTTTATTTTCTGATTGTACATGTAAAATACAGTAAATACTACTTCATCTGTGCCAATATTACGCTAATATTTTTCTATGTGGCTGACTGTATTGTACGTGTTCCTTAGTAGCTTGTGTCCTATGTAAAAATATAAATACAAATATAGATATATATATATATAGTATTGTATTATTAAAGATGTCAAAATAAAATGGTTTTATACATAATTATTTTGCTCACTGGCCCTACATTTTATTTTTGCTTCAAAATATTTTAACTTGTGTAATTTGTAATATTGACCAGTATTCCTATCAGTCTGTCAGAGACTTCCAGAAGAAGCCTGTTTAAAGTAAATTCTCATTTCAAAGTAAATTCTCATTTCACTGAACGTCAGTGTTAAATGAAATGTGAATTTCTGCACCTTCAGCTTTTACCAGCATCTCGTTGTCTCTGTCAGTTGGACGTAGCTCAGTTGCCAGAACAGGAACTAAGTATGGAATTTCAGCCATCTGATAGCAGATCAGACGGAGAACATTGCTATCCAATATGTGTTTTTTTTGTCCAATATGTCCAACTGCAGTTGGCAGTGTAAGCAGTTCTAAAGCATAATGAGCGAGGCTAACAGACAACTGCGGTGCATGTTTCACTTATTTCCAAAATAACTTGGTTTGGGTGAACTGCAGATCCGTTTCAGCCTGCCCAGCCATCAATTGGAAAGCTTCACGTATCGATGTTGCAACATGGAGACAAGATATTATCATTACCGAAGGGATTCGTGACCAGAAGTTACAGAAATAGAAAGAAAAAAAACAGACATTCGACATTTGGGTGAATAACTCAAACCAGTGATAATAAAGACATAAATTATTAACAGTTAAAAAAATATATATAATCTTTATGTTCAAAAACATTTGGTAATTTGAAGCTGACAGCTGGGCACTTTAGGTTTCACTGAGCGTTACACAGACGTGAGTAAACACAGTATTTGTCGTTCTTTCACTCATGTAATGATACACATTTGGAATATTTTCCAGCAGCCGGGCAGCATATGCGGGATCCACTCACTATAAATGGCAGTGCCAGTGTTTGTCTTAATTATAGAACATGTCAGAAGGTCCGGTTCATTGATGCGTCTTCAATAGTTTTTGAACAATAGCGCAGCTCTGTGACAAAAAAAATAAAATAAAACAAAATGAATTGGGAAATTTAATGCATCAGAGGATTTTAAGAAAAAAAAGGGTGTTTGAGTGGAGCCTAAACCCACTCTTGATTTGCAATGTTAATTGGATTTGTAAAAAAATAAGAAAAAATAGCCCCCTGCTTGTTTTCTTTATTGTCAATCAAAATCAAGAATACATTAACAGCAGAAAAACACACACTGCCGTTCAAGAGAATTAATCAGTTGTGTATCAGATGTGACTTCAAAAGTAAAATTACAGACCAACTGACATGTTTCTGCACTCTATGTGTTCTCTTCTCAGCTGTCACCCTGTCAGTGCCAGCGAGGGCCACATGTGTTGTGTACGAATAGCAAAGAGGTGGTTGTGTCCTGCCTCGCCCGAGTCAGACGCTCCACAGAGGCGGATTTGTCACGACCTTTAACTTCTGTCTGTGTATATTCTATTAGCCGTGATGTGGGACAACAATGAGCCGCCATTGGTGACACTTGTAGTAAACGAATCATAGCAGCAACCCCCCCCCCCCCCCCCCCGGCCGAAGCGGCATTTCAACTGCATCAATTTATGACTTCCAGGTTTGGAAGACCCCAAAGCTATAAATCTCGGCCTCAACAATCCATACCGCTTGATTTCAGAGTGTTCGTTCTCATTCCGCAGTTCATTTGTCACTGCACACTGAACTCACGATTTGGCCGAGACTCGTTGGACGGACCCGTACCTGCTTCTGTTCGTCCCTTTTCTTGCCTTGCAGAAATCAATAGAGCCCATTTTTCCACTCTGACCCAATAGACATTACGCCATTACTGAGAACTGACGAGGGACCCACTTGCAGACGTTTGTAATGCATTTCATTTGCTGCGAGTTAACAGCCATTGGTCGGTCGCATTCACTTACCATCAAATTCAATGAAATCAGAGCAAAATTAGAAGGAGAAAAAAAAAGTGTTTACAGCTCCGCCATCGCACAAACACATCCCTTCAGAGACCTGTGTTATTCTGCATGTGTCACTCCTCTTCTGCAATAAAATGAAGGGGAAAATCATTTTGTCATTAAATCCATCACACAGGGTTGAAAGAAGTGTTCATCCCATTGTTCGCCTTGTGAAGGAGGGAAAGCATTAGTCCCCGAGTGATGCTTTGGGCAGGCATCGTCAATAAGCAAGACGCCAGTGGGAGTAATTATTGCTGCATGAAACTGTCTGGGCTGGAAGGTAATAAGATCTCACATGGTCTCATTATCTCTCATGACACTGATGAGCAGGATTTCACACTTAACGACCTGGAAGATGGAGCTCAGATGCAGCAGAACCGGACTTCCAGTACGGCTTCATGTGATGTCTTTATGAGATATTTTCAATCAGGAAGGGCAAATGTGGAAGCCAAATTGCTATATTGGGCTTTTTGTTCAGTTTGTTTTGGAGAACTTCGGATCTGAAAAAATGTCACAGCAATGAACACGCTGGCGAAAAATCGCAGGATTGCAAGAGCAGTCCGTTATTATGACCAGTGGAAGGGCTCAAAGTGACAGGGCTGAAAATCAATTCCAATAAGTGATGGTTTTTTTTTGTCAACTCACTCTTTGTCCCGCATTCCATCTTGTCAAGTTCAAATGAAGAGGATGTTGTGGTTGATCAATACAATCCAACGCAGAACATTTACCCAAGAGAAGGGGTCTGTTTTCTACAAATCAATGTTGTCTTTTCATTTTTAGACTCATTATTGTGTGTGTTATAATTTTATTTTAGTTTTGATAAATGAATGGAATGACAAATGTAATCTTTCATGAACACTGACCAGACCTGACCCTCCCTGTTACAACCCCCCCTTGGTAAACAAGGTACTCTTGTATATGCCGCTGGACTATCAAGCAATGGTAGGAAGAAATTATATTTTCACATTGTCAGTTTGTGCATTGTAAAAATTTTAAATGCCCATGCAAGTGTCTCGTTTACAAATATCGGTGTTTTGATTTTGATTGAAAAGTGGGAAAGAAATATAATAAACAGGCACACAAACCACAAATGCATGGCGATGAATAAAAAAAAAAGCCTACCCCATCACTCTTCCTCATCTGAGGGCCAGCTGTCACGCTGTCGACACATCTTGCAGGGCAAGTCCTGAAGTGGTCATTTGTGTGTGTGTGTGTTTGTCCAAAACGGCACGTCTGCAGCCCATTCTGGAGACGTGGACATCGATCTTCTCACTGATAGTTCGAGATCCTCTCAGGATTAAGTCCTTTTTCTACTCAACAATTACTGTCAAGTTTCTGTCAGGAAATCTGTCAGCCCTTTTTTTGTTTTTATATTGTGAATAAAATAAGTTAAATTTGTAATGGAGCTGCAATCAGCAGATGTCTGCTCAGAAAATCAGCTGATTGCAGTGATTTCGACTTGTTTGATGTAAGTTGGGTCAGTTGGGCCAGCTTTTACGACAGTTCATGTGCAACATGTATTTCTCTCATCTCCATATGTTCTCCCTGCCCTGATTTGCCATGGGCGTTTTAAAAGAAGAGGCATCTTTCCAGCAGATGGCGCTACTACTCTCTGTTGTTGCCTGTCCCTCAACAGTCAGAAATGTGAATTTATCCTTAACATGAGTAAAGGAATATGAAAATCCCTTTATAATTTTCATAGATTGTCTTAATTCTTTGTTTTTAGGTAGATCTTGTTTTTGCATTACTTACAGCTGGATTGATGAGCACAGTAGAGTGTGGGTGTGTGTGTGTGTGTGTGTGTAGCTCTGGTAGCACGATCAGCTGCCAGTGAGCTGATGCAAGCCTATAGGTCAGACACATCTCTCATGAGCAGAGCAGTGTGAGACACCCTCTACAGTGAAGAGCAACGACCAGCTGTATTGATCCAGAGACATTTAACATTTACTGTAGCATCCAGGCTGGTTTATAAGGTGTCAAGATGCCTGCTTGTCTCTCCAGTAAGTGGTTTGAGGACAAGGTGAACAAAGAGAGTCTTTCATTTAACTTAAATCATAAATTAAAGGCCACAAACACAAAATCCAGCCATTTGAGCACTGGGAGTCCAGTTAGACAGTCTGCTGAAATAACTTTTCGTTTCACCTTTACTCAAGGTGAGCAGCCATTTATGCTGTTGGATAATGGCAAGTCAACTCCCCAAAGTGATTCTGACTATACCCACCAATTTCACAGCATTGCTTGGTGAACACACTCCGCCAGTCACATCCATATTGTTTCTCAGCGGCTATAGAGGTCATCAAATCCACAAACCAGATACATATTTGTGGAGGATGACGAGCTGTCGAGGAAGATGGGGAGACATGTTAAAAGGAGGAGATGGCATGGAACAATTCAGAAATAAGGATGGAGTATGGGAAATACCTCCCACTGCTCTGTTTTAAATACTAATATGAGACAATTGGTGAGTCTTATATATTATGAGTACATTTGATGACAATGATTAAACATACTGTATCTCCCTGACCTCCTCACTACATGACAACTATATCCGTAATTTGCATATCCTGCATTCAAACATTCACTTTTCCATCTGAAATATAAGGATTCTCAAAATTCATATTTCTTGTTGGTGGAAATACTTGTGTAATGTCTTACCCTCCTTATCATTCTTCTAATAGCTAGATTCTATAATGACAATTTTATCAGAACATGACCTTCACATCCAACCCTTATAGCGTGCTGATTTGTTAATTAATGATTGTGTTGTTTCCTCTCCACAGTGGCAGCCATAGTGTCTACCGGGATGTCCGAGGGACGAGGAGCGAGTAACAGCATGAGACTCTTGAGGGAATTTTAAGGCTTGTCTGGTTAATTGGTAGAAAATATGTAAAACGTGAGATATATAAGATTCCTTTTACATTTAAAAAGTAGCTGCGGGTTATCCAAAATAACTTGAAGGAGGGAGAAATCACAAAGGTTTTGTAACGCTGAGGTTCAGCGTCTTACCAAAAAAAATGCCGGGCGGAAAATATAATGCTGGATCTGGTGGAGGGGTGGGGGTAAAAATATGGAGTAATCTCCATGTAATCCTAAATGATCCTAGCATCCAAAGAAATGGTAATCCCATGTAATGATAGATGATCCTTCCAAAGGTCCACTCTATCATGCAAGAGAAGAGCTGTGAAAGAAAGGTGAAAGGATGTATTGTGTGCCAGAAAAAAGGAAAGAAAAGTCCTTATGGGCTTTACATCTGGAGTCCCAAGGAAGTCATTATGACTTTCACCCTTCAGCAAAATGTGCTGACCAGGCAAAACTGCAAAAACGCTGAGTGAGAGATATTGGGTCTTGGTACGTTCCATTTCATTTTTTAACGACAGATTAACCTTGATCCCGCATATCGCTGGATTATCCACTCAGTGACAAGTGCATATGGTGTGTTTTCTTGAAATGCATCCAAACCAAACATCACAGGCACATGATCAACACACATTAATTTTTTCCAGGATCTGCCTTCTGCTCTGGAGCAGTGCTCGGACTCTTGGGAATCCATGATGCAGCCTTCAAATGCTGTGATCCTCCTCAGAACATCACGCAACTCCTGTGAGGCAGAGTCATATGCTTTGATGGACCCTGCAGGCCAACCGCAGGTTGCAAGCGTTCGCTAAAGGATCCAGGTTGCAGGACAAGGACAAGAAAAAAATTAACAAATGTCATCAATGAATTTCATTCTATGGTTAAATCTTTTCTATTCGACCGTTATTCAGAGTTCCAAATGCAAAGAATTCCAAAAGGGATGGCCAAGATAACATCCCACATCAAAAAAGTATATTTTCTCTTTTCCTAAAATTTGATGACACTAATTCACGTAAAATGAGGTTTGAAGATATTCTGTTCAAAAATAATCTGCTCTTTTGAGACCAATAAATTAATTAGCCACTGGTTAACCCAAAAGGAATGAGTGAAAAGGGAAAACATAAAGAAATTGGGATCCTGGAGACAATATTGCCAAATGTCTTTGTTGGTTTGGCAATCACAGAGAAT
Organism: Brachionichthys hirsutus; assembly: GCF_040956055.1. NCBI lineage: Eukaryota > Metazoa > Chordata > Actinopteri > Lophiiformes > Brachionichthyidae > Brachionichthys > Brachionichthys hirsutus. The sequence goes on along the minus strand of NC_090909.1, from coordinate 5,731,642 downwards.
ACCCTTTCAGTTTTTTCACAGAAATTCACAGTACACAAATAAATAAAATCAAATGTTAATATTTGATTTCTCCATTTTTTCCACTGGGATAAGTGGGGGAAGGCTAGATTAAAATGGATGGAGGGAGAGATGGGGGAGGATGGGTGGGATATCTGCAAGGGTCTCTGTTGCTGTGTGAGACACGGTACGGTTGCTCATCTTTACCCATGCTCTCCCCTCATTACTAGCGAATATTTAGCTGTACATATGGAGGTAAATAATATCATATCACAGTCTCATTCAAAGATAATTAGCAGATTAGTAGATGAAGGTCATCTTCAAAAGACTTCACTGGGCTGACAGTTTCATTAAGAATAGAACGATGAGCAACTGGGATCCATCAGGACGAAACATGCAGCCTCGTACAATTAATTGCCAATTTGATTCCATTTCACAACTGAACTGAGAAGTTGTCTTTTAATATTTTTCTTTTTATAGATTCTAAGGGAGCAATGCAAGCAAAGACATTTAATTACTCGCAGATGTGGATTCTTTGCACTCGTAGACAAAAGACGTCTAACGATGAATTACTTTTAAATCTTGAAATTAAATGCTGATGCTTTTTAAACATGAAGCATGAGCGCAAACATCCAGCAGAGATTATATTTATGTGTATCTGAAAGCAAGGGGAAGATTAGACAGCTGCGTTGGCCTGCTTCGTGCAGACTTCATTAGACCTCATGCTAATCCTTACAGAGCAAAGCAAACTGCTGGATTAGCTGGTGATGGTGGAGGCAAAGCCCCTGTTCACAATCTTTCCTGGGATGCGGCCGACATGCCGCATACTGTTCCGTCAACTCGATGTAACCAGCAGTCGAGCTGCAGGAGGGCAAGAGGAGACGAAATCAATTGACACCATGCGAGATGGAATTAATGAGGAAAGTGATGAAAGGTTTACAGTGAATTCATGAACACAGGAGGCCCAATGATGAAACAGGCAGGAGTCAGTTTTAATTGAAAGGAGGCCTCGTCTCATTTGAGTAGAATCGGCGCCGGCAGCTTTGATGTTGGACTATCTAACTGTCAGCATTACATTTTAATGGTGACCAGGTAGGACAAAGAATGAATAACAGAAATAAATGAGTGTGCTTTGTTCAGTAGAGTTGGAGGTATGCAAGATTTTCAACAGACTGGAGATCAATGCTGATGAATTTTTTAATATCTAACAGTGTTTGGGCGGCGGTGTGTGAAAAAGTTATTCTTCTGCAGAGCTGGACATCAGTGAGGATGAAGGCTGGCATCTGTCGCTGCCAAGTTAACACAGAGAAACCGATCATAGGTTTTTGAAGGTAATGCATTTTATTCTTACCACCACCAAGGAGATTGTGTTCTTAAAGATAATGTATATGCAAACTAGCCGGATGTTTTTTCTCTAACTCGTTGAATGGAGCCATGGCTGTGCGGAACATTTTCTGTTTTGGTAAAGGTATGCACCCAGGAATTATTGAACCACCTTCACTGGTATTGCCAGATAAGATGCGTTTTGACATTTCCCTAAATTACACAAAACTACTAAAGTGATTGCATGGCATTTTGGGACACGAGTAAGGCGAGTGGACATGACCCAAATGATTTCTCAGCCTGGGTGAAAAGGTTTTGTTTGATTTATTTAAACTAGACAATTCTGCACTATTACTTAATTGATAAGTAGGGTGTTAAAGTGAAATTATTTGTACTTTAAATACATTCTTTCTAATTTGTCAGCTTGGCAGCGTATTTGCTTAACATACAAAAACGAGCTAATTAAAAATGCAAAGCGCTGGTTCACGTTTCATGAAAGCTTCATTGTTAACCCGGCGAGAAAGAGACACCTGCGTCTGTGCATGTCCCATTAATCTTGTTATAGTCCTGTCTTCTTTCTTTCTGTTAAATATGCATTAACAAGAATGGAGTCATCGAGTATATTTGGCATATAAAAGATATGGGCTCATCATTAAAAATCCATGTAAGCCCTTTAAAGCTGAAGAGAGGTGATTTCATGCTTGGCTGAATTATTTCGTAGGTGCTGCACTCCCAACGCCGCGGCCTCCACAATAGGAGTCACACGCACGCAAGAACGCACACAGCATCAGAGAGTGACGTCCTTGGTTCTGCCTCCCCCATGTGAGGCTCAGCGGGATGGATGCGGTGTCTGAACTAATGGAGCAGGGAGAACACAGGCTGGCTGTGAATAGAAGGAGGTGGAGGAGAGATCACGGTGCTCTTGAAGCACCTCTCTGCATTGGTACAACAGCGGGTTACTGTCATGAATGTTTTGTTTTTTTGGAGAGCGGGGTAATATTTAGCAGTGAGTGCTGCTGGATCTTCTGGAGGAAGTGTCCACACTCCCTCCGGAATGTTTGGGTTCCAACTGAAAGGCCCCTTTTTTTCTACACTACAATTCCTGCTCATATATCATCCCTTTGCTCAAAATATGCTGCTAAATTGTACTTGTGCACTAATGACACAAACGTGCCAAAAAAATCCCTTGAAGATTGTCTGTGGCTCCATAACCATAAAAAGCATTTTGCCTCTGATTAAAGTAGTATTCTTAAGCTTGTGGCTCTCCTTAGCCGACCACCAGACGAGATGTTCAATCAGCTATGCATGACTTGACCTTAATGGATTTTTCACTGGGAGGCTCGCGTTTGTTATTAGGGAACGAGCTCATGTGGAACAACCTTGTCCCCTTGGGAGGGGAATTACACCAGTTCAGAGGAAACCCACATTATGGCATGAGGAGAATAGAGGAAAGGACCATTTCCTCTTGGTACACATACGTCTCACATTTTAAAATGTGCCAACTGTGGGATTGCAAAAGAAAATGTTCCATTTGCGGCTTGATTATGAATTCCCTCTGCTTTCTCTTTCCTATAGTCGGTGATGTTGGCCTTTTGACCGCGGCACTCTTCATTCGTCTCCAGCATTTAAAGTCATCTATTGTCATTTGCACGTTTGCCACATGTTTGACTTAATGTATCTGACAGTAAAAGCAGCTCTGCTATAAATGCGCCTTACCGCCGCCGAGGCGGGGGTTATGTGATCGCGGTCGTTTATTTTATATAAATGGTCTTTTTGATTAAATGGAATTTGACAGAGTCATGTAGGATGGGGACCTTATCTCACCACCGGATGTCAATATTTACATTATATTATTATTATGAGTGGAATGAGCTGCTCGGTGGAGGTCTGTGCTCTCTGACTGCTATTCTAGTTATACAAATGTGCTCATGATTGGCTTAATATACATGCACAAATTGATAGCCTTTAATTAGACTTTGTGCATTTTTGAAGTTGCTCTGGAAATGAAATGGCTGCATTGGGCATCTGGTTAAAAGGAGGATCATTACTGCTGCTCCAACCTAAAGCCTTGTTCGCTGAGCTCTGTTTACCCCCATTCCAATTTGCAGTCATCGGTAAATAAACAAACAAAATGGCCTGGTGCTGAATTAATTTTCTCCTCCAGCTGTGTGCTCTAATTGGGCTAATAAGCTGAACGGTTATCAACACTCCACGAGGCATTATTCAAGCACCTAGGTCAATCTCCCCTCCCCTCTTTTCAGCAGGTTTAGTGTCCGTCTATGCTGCAAATGAGAATGAAGCTCCATCTATGATGGCATATGTAAAGTAAACCCTAGAATAAATTTGGGGCTTTTAGGAGTCGCTCAAATTAGGGCATTATTTTATTTTTTAGAGCTATTTAAGTCTGTTATTTTTCTTTTCTTTCATTCTTCCTGCAGAAGAAATAAGCTGAACTGGTGGAAGAAAATCTGTCTGCTAGATGTAGTATTTTGCAACTGCTTCATTGCCACGATTAGCCAAGATTTCCAACAATTGATTAAATCTATTTTACAAAATCAGATAGAAGTGAGTCGGTGCAAAATTGTCACCAATAAATCAGAGAAGAGGAGACTCACAAGCAGCTTCACGTGTAGTAGTGGGATTAGCAGGAACTAACGTAGCATTGCCAGTTTCTCCCTTGTGCCAGTCCCAAGTCCGGATAAATGCAGAGAGTTGCATCAGGAATGGAATCCGGCGTAAATATTTGCCAAATTGAACATGCAAATCAATGTAAATAAGAAATTTAAAGCAGATCGGTCGTTAACAATGATATAGATGCAGTATTATGGAATCTGAGCATCCCCAACCTGGTAACGTCTATGGAATATGCCAAAGGAACATTCCATCCAACTGGTGCATCCTTACAGAAGCCATGCTCTTCTAAAACGGTATCTTTTTACAGTGTTATGTTCTTTTTCTCACCTGTTCTTTATTTGAAATGTGTGAGATTGGAATTTTGACATTTGTCCTGAAGCAGCAGCCTCAATTATGCCACCGTTGTGTTTAATGTGCATCGTGAGTGACTGTTAATGACACGCGTTTTATGAGGCAATTCTTAATAAGGTTTACAAAAAGTCTCGAACCTCACATGCATTTCACACCACAGATCAGAGACATTGCATTCCCTTGCCACTGTAATTATGCACCACCACAATGATGCCAATGCATTTAGAGCAGCCACATTATTACAAGTGACAGTGGACTCATTTCTTCATCACTTATGCAGTGTGAGGCAATTTTCCAAGGCTTCCCCAGACGGTTGGCATTTTTATGCAACATGGAAAAAAGAGATTCAGTCCGGTTTAAATTGCCACGCCCAAGTTACGGGTTGGATGGATATTGAAAGCCTCAACATGAAGCCGGGGGGTTGGCCTCAATTCCGTCTGACGAAAATAACAAAGAATAAAATACATGTTTCCCAGTGATATTTGTTTGAGAAGAATGACAAGCATCCTCAATGGCTTTATGGAACCATTTATTCCATTTTAACATCGCCACACTCTTAAAGGTCACTTGAGTTTCCTTAATAGTGGCCATTAGCAAAGCTTTCACAGTTTGGAGGACCCTTTGATGCAAAGAGCTTCAATGGAAATGTTCCGTCAAAACACAGAGCTTCATCACAAAAACAAACATTTCAAGCAGGGTTAAGTAGAATGTGTCCAGAAAACAAATCCTGACTCGTTTGAAATGTATTAACACACATCCTAGTGTGTTCATGCTTTTGTTATTCAGCAGCCTGTTATTATTCTGATTATTAAATATAGCTCTCTTGATGATTTTATTTTTTTAGGATATTGATGTGCCACTCTTCTTCTTATCAATACAACAGTGAACAGTGAGTTTGATTTTTGTTTTCACTTTGCTTCAATCCCATTTTTGTCGATGTTTTTGCTTAAAAGCTTGTGATGATAGGTTGTACTGTGTCAGCTGACATGACATCTAGTCCTGGGAACTAAAATACTCTCAGTAATATTGTCTCATCCTGTTTTAGTCATAATAAATTGCACAGAACGGCAAGAGCTCAGATCGGAATTGGCAGCGAATTTGACTCTGGAGGATCCTGTAGTGTCAATATTCTCACAAATATAATTTTGTTGAATGAAATTGGATTCTGCGTTTGTTCCCCTTGTCACACACAGGAGCGATGATTGATTCCTATTTTAGTTTTGAGGTTTTGGACAGTGGCATGTAAATGATAAGCTGTGTCTTTATTTTAATTTAATTGTTTTCTTATCTATTATAAGTAATCTAAACAAAGTGTCATCTGGGTGAAAAGGAAAAGCTAATTGTTAAGAACGGGGTAATAAGGACCTCCTAATAGGGACTAAAATTATACAAAACCAAACTCCAGTCCAGAACATTTGTTCTTTGAAACTTACCTAATTTTCCAAATAAGGTAAAACCAGCATAATTCTGTCATAATAATCAAACTAGCCACACGGAGTAAAAACCTAAGATACTCTCAAGCTGAATAACGAGATGACTGACAGAGAAACTGTGTATCCGATGCTGTGAAGGAATGGGGTGGTCTTTAGTCTCCATCAATCAGCTTAGGTTAACAGAAAGATAGGATTGATTATAAATAAAAAATACTTACCAGCACTACTTTTAATGTGAGTCATATTATCGTTCTTGTACACGGTAACCTTTTTTGACAAGCTAAATGTGTGACGTCCATCCATTTGAATTTAGGAACAGCCTTAAAAACGTTGTACTAGTGCAATATATATAATCTCTATGTTGTTATTCCATTGATTCTATTTCTACAAAGGAATGCCGAACGTTGACTGGGAAGACAGGCCAACGTGGACGTGGACACATTAGTCTCACAATTCAGCTAACAATCATGTCATTGACATTTGCAAGGCTGTGACGGGACTCCTACTTAATGACAATCCAAAAATAGAGTGTCTAACGTGATCCTGTGCATAACAGACATAATGTTCATCGATTTAAGTCATTCCCCCCCCCCCGTTTTCTTTTCAGAGGTGCTTGGTGATGGAAGACCCATGCTGCAGCCGCTGTTGAGCGCCAGAGGATCACGCTGATGCAATCACTACAAAAGATGTGGTACCCTTTGCTTTGATTTATTAGCTACTCTTCTACGGGTCTCTACCCACATTTGAAAGGTTTATATTGGTCACAGCCCTCTATTGATTCTTCTGCAGTGGAATGGATGGCTTTGTTTAGCAGTGAAAAACTGCACAATTTCACCCACACTGGCAAGCAATTAAATAGTCCCAAATCTATACATCATTAGAATGATGACACATTGTACCCTTAACTCTTTCTCTATTGATCGGCAACATTTTGAGCCCTGTAGAAACACAATAAATTTGACCCAATGTCTCTGGCAATATTTTTTTCAGACCCACCTTCCATTATACATTTAATGAAACACGAGTTGCGTTCCCGTGACATGAGGGGATTTGAGGTCACCAGGCCATGGGTCCTCATCACTCCCGCGGTGCTGTAGAACAGTTTCATCCACATGATTGCCATGCACAAAGGACGGACAGTATGTACCGCTAAAGAATGTCAGCACGTGATAGACTGCACATTCTTTCACAGAAAGACAGAAACGGGAGAATCCATCTCACTTAGCTGCTCCAAGTTCCACAATTTCTTGGTGATAACCAGGAGAGCCACAATCAATACTATTTTCTCTATTTTTCTGGCCTCAGATACATTCTTGTTCACATGTGCCTTAGCAATAGGTTAAAGCTTTGCTTTTTTTTTTACTCTTGCAATGTGTCATAATCCATTAAAAGATTACCTTTACGCTCCTTAAAATGTTTTAATATTTATGGTGGACTTCCCTGCTTCTGTTTTGTTTCGTTTCGACGGTACTTTTGCAAAAATCACACGTAAGCAGATAAAATTAGGATGAGAGAAGGTTTCAGCAAAGGGAACCTGTTTTGTTTGCGATGAAAACTGGCCAATCTTTCTGCCGCTGGAGAGTAAACATGTTTGACATTTTGGTTTTGACCTTATCCCTTCTATTAGGCTGCTTGTTTTTCTGACAGAGATGGATAAGGGTGTTTTTCCTCATTCCATCATATAAAACGATGCTGGTTAACAAGGTATCCTTGTTAAGTCAGAGCATATTCACATTTACATGTGTCATACTTGAGGTGAGCTCATTATGAACGTGAGCTCGTCTTGCTGCTGTTTAATGGAAATAGGGTTCTCGTACTAGTCGAATGCACCTGTGTAATCACTTTATGCAATAATGACACATTTCATATAGGTCTTTGCATGCAATTGAATAAATGCGCAGTCAGCTGTGGGTTGACGTTGGCTTTTCAGTTCAGATTATGTAGCTGGGCATAAAATAATGCTGCTGCTTACATGAAGTCCAACCATAAATCAACAAGACATCATAGTTTACCAAAATGCCGCGTGATTGACAAGTGACCTCTGGAAGGTGCGGTGAAGAAATGTAAGAGCCAGATGCTAATCAGGATTAGCACATTGTGCTCCAGTCATCGTCCACCCACCATCATACATCATTCACTAAACAATTTTTGTCCTGACACATTTGCAGTGAAAAAGGTAAGCATATAACTATTGATAAATGAAGGTTATTACTATAGTGACATAATTTCATTAAATAATTTCAAGTGAGACACGTTCTGTCTTGCTTCTTTGGGTTTTCAGATAGTTGTGTGCTCATGCAGCATACTTTTTTTTGGACCAGTTCTTGTAAACACAAATGTGGAAAAAACAAACAAGCAAACAAAAACAAGAACAAGCAGTAGTTAATGCTATACTAAAGGCAACGGTTACTGGTGTAAGTTTTCTAAATGAACCAAGCACACAGAATAAGGTTGCAGTGGTAGTTCAGTGGAGGCAAATATATGCACTTTTTCTTTTTTTATTCTGGCCATAGTAGGCTATTGGCTGTCTAAGTGCAAACAAGTTGTGTTTTCTTGCTTATATGACAACGGCAATTATTTTCATAAGCTTGAATTCTGAAAGCTGTTTTTAAAGATTGTAGTTTTGGGCCCTGAAAATGCAGCTGAATGTAAGCAAATGACCAGAAGTGACAAAAGTGTGAAGTGTTTGGACAAACCCAAAACAGGCCTGCGTGAACGACCCCTTCAACACTGTCTATTGGAAAACGACTTTGACTTTGATCACTCAAACCTGAATTTAAACAGCTGACACCTAAAATGTGTCTGAACAATGTTCAAACTATCATCAATTATTGAAATAGTTTAAGGAATATATATTTCATAGTTTTCAAACAAGGATTGTTGAAAGAATTTTAATTGTTGGTTACGGTCTTACTTCATTGGCCAAGTGTATTCCTTATTCTTTTGACGGTGTCATTCTCCATCAGCAGCTTTATTTCGTCAGTGCAGAGATTCCCGGCTCGATCGGGACCCGTTAGAAGGCCTGCGCTCGCAGCTGAACCCCGGCTTTGATTACAGAAAAGAGCAGGTGTTAGTTTGGCAAGTGCAACAGGATAGCTTCCTGTGAATAAATGCATTTTGATTATGAGCAAACATTGCCCTCCTTTGGTCCTCATTATGCAAATGAGGAATTGTGTTTTAGGGGCTGGCATGGAGGGCGAGGGTGATTTGTTTGCGGGAGGATTTTGTGCAGCCTGGCAGTCATATGCTGCTGATTAACGGACTAATGGACAGGCAGCAGAGTGGGGTGAAGTAATTTCATACCAATCACTATTCATTACTTAATGAGAGATGACGACTTGGGGCCCTCTTCAGCTCCAAAGGCAGCAAAAGGCAAAGCTGATGAGTCCTAATGAAAAATAAATAAATAAAAAAAATCATATCATTATTTACCTCTTTAAATTCAGGGCTAAGGAACATAATGAAGAGGCATCCGGGGGAACAATGGAAGGACTTTTCCACAGAGAGATAATCATTTATTACAACCTAATAGGATTTTTTGTTTACAGATCTGGTCTCTGGTCATCAGTGAAGCTACGGCTGATGCGTTACCTGTCGAGTCGAACCATAATCAAATCAAATACGCAAAGCCATGATGCGTTTCATTTCTGTCATGCTGCTCAGTGACGTATGGCTACTCGCCGACTTTGTAAATGAATGAACCGGAAAGAGACGTCTAATGTTATGATTTCATCTAATTACATTGTATAAATGTTCTGCATGAAGACATGTTTCTGGAGGTTTTGCACTGGATAATGAAGTGGCTGTAACCTTACAGCAATGATGCATGATTCTGCACGACTGAAATGGAATGATAAATGGGATGGTGCGGTCAGACAATGTATTTTAGTATAATAAATATGTTATCTTTTATGCAGTGGTTGACAAAGTGCATACAGAGCATTACGTTGCTGCTTGAGGTCCCTGAAAGCACCAATAATTATTTGGTGTTTGGAACATGTGGATTTCTCACAGATATTTTAAAACATACTGAAGATGTTATTTTATAGTAAATGTTTTTATTCATTAACCTTGCTAAAGTGACATGTTTGGAGTGCATGTGTGAAACTTTACATAGAGCAATTTTTATTTTTTACCTCCACCGAGGTGGGGGGTTATGTGATCGCGATCCATCCGACCGTTAGCAAGATAACTCGAAACTTTCTGGATGGATCCTGATGAAAATTTCAAGAAATGTTGGGAAGGGAACCAGAAACAGATGATTACATTTTGGTGATGATCCAGAAGAGATCCTGGATTATGGAGCCGTTTAAATCTTTAGGTAACATTGCATTCAATGGAGCTTCAAAATTATTATCTCGGTTGACTTTTGATCGATATTTATGGACTATCGACTCTTACGGCCTAATTTCATTATTTATATTATATTCTTTGTATGAGGGGAAAGAGCTGCTCGGTGAAGGTCTGCGCGCTCTGATTGCTTTTCTAGTAGTAGTAATGTTACCTAGATTTCTTATTTTGCCTGATTTGAATTTCTCTGCAAATTATGTCCCATAACTCACTTTTTTGTCTGCTCCGTTTTTTGCGTAAAGGTCTTCAGGCAGCTATGTGGCTTTCAGAATTTTAAGGCATTGAGCTTCATGTCCTCATTTTACTGTTTTTGTTTGTAAGGAGAGCTGTGGTAGATTTTATCGGTTTTGAAGCAGTTTTATTTCTTTTCTGCAGGTTTTTATGAGTTTTGTTTTTGAAAAGCAACGTGTTACTTCAGAAAGTAAAGTACCCAGATGAAGTGCCGAAGTACATATGGTCCAATAATCTATTCCATATGGTTGAAGTTCTTCCTCATGTAAACATCCAATTAAATATGCTCACTCCATCTCTTCACAGCATTGATCTATCATTACTGAACAGGTGCTGTTTGAATAGTGATCTGTGTAAATGTTGAAGCTTGCCGAATCTCCCCTGTCCCATGACAGTTGGTGGGCATGTGGGTGGCTGTGGGTTTGTGTGTGTGTGTGTGTTGTTCTGATAAGAAAGAAGTCATATATCAGATCACATGCAGCAGAGACAGTAGGACCTAGAGCGCTATACACACTCGATTGATTTTCGGCATGACAGTAGATCACATTGCAGCCTCAGGATGAATTTTGCTGCTACACCCTTCTAACAATAATGAATGCCTCCTTCCTAGAACACATTTTTTCTTATGTGAGCTCATGGAATTGTGTTCATCATTGTCATGCAGCTCTTGTTTTTTTAAAATATTTAGTTATTTATTGCTGTCTTTTATTTGACTTGGAAATGTGGGGAAAGACTAAATTAGATGGCTGTCATTGTGTGGCCTTCATTAGCTCGAGGTCACAGTTTGAGAGTTCTAAATTAGGTACGGGATGCGACATAAGTTTTATCAAAGTACATCATGCAAAAGGAAAATGTGCATTATGATATTATTGGATGTGATGCAATAGACCATTTTATGAGATTAAACTGCTTTGCCCAGGGTAGGGGTGAGAATTGATACGATTTGTACAATTCCAATTCCATTTTTGATTCCTTGGAATGATTCGGTTCTTTATCGATTCTCATTTGGAAAAAAAAGTAGAACAAACAGGTCGATTTACGTCAACTTAGTTTTGTATCTTATTCAAACATTTTCAGTTACATGAACTTACCCAACAGTTTTGAAATTAATAACAAAAGTAATGATCACCATGTCAATGTGTCAATGTAATTGAGGGGAATGAGCAGCTCGGCGGAGGCCTGCGCTCACTGTGCTTTTCTACTTATTATGTTCAAACATGTCTTAAAGCTGGTTTCTATTTAAGCAGAGTTTAGTGAATCAAACATTTTGACTATTACTCCTTATGCAAATCAATTATTTTTAATATCACAGCTTCATCACTGGCTTTAAAGAAACATGTTTGACAACTGCAGCCCAGAGGTGAGACTGCGCTGCATCAGGAGCCCGGTAGCAGAGCCTCAGCTGTATCACCGGAGAGGAAAGCCAATCAAATTAATCACGTACTCTTCAAAACCAGTGGGAATCACTGTGTGCAATAATAGAGAAGATTTAAATTATTTCGGGGCCTGACCACTGATAAGTACCATGGGTGAAGTGAATGATTACATTAATGCAAGGTGGTCACATGCTGCTTGTGGGGGTTCAAGAAACCCATACTGTTCTCAATATGAAGAAAGAAAAATCAACATCCAGGCCGTTTATAGAATTTTGTACATTTTTAAATGTAATGGACAGCTGTTTAAGTCAAGAAGCTTCAGGTTCTTACTATATATGCAGAGCCGTGGTCATTAATGGGTCTTTTTTTTTATCCACAAAGAAACAATGAACGGTGAAGAAGAAGAAGATTGAATTTTGTTGTGAAAATTAATGTAAAGTAATGATGTGTTGCTTTTAACCATTTAGGAACTTCGAACATTTACCTTTTTGTCTTTTTTATTTTTATTTGACAAAACTTTAAGCACACAGCTTATCTGGACTGGAAAGTTGTTTGGAGAAATTGTGGCTATTTAAAGCATTTTATTCATAAATATGTATTTATTTTTACATTGAAATTTGTAACTTTTAGGATTGCAATTAACATGAATTGCAGTTACCAGCCGCAACTTAAATCATTTCCTTGACTGTCTTTCTTCAATAAAATGTGTCTGCAGAGTATTCCATGCTTGTTACGTCTACCTGAGCGACTGTGACTGCTTATTCCGGATTCAGTGACGACTTAATTTGCATGTCATTTCTGCACCAAAGACACTTTTTGTCATGATGCCGCTTGTCTCTGCCGCTCTGAAAAAAGAGGAATCAGTGCGTATGACAGACACTTTACGAAGGCTCTTTACACACCTGAGACTTCCTCGCTGGCACTCAAGCATGCTGTTCCTGTCAGTGGATGTTCAACTCTGAGCCATTGTTCAGTTTACAAGCCAATAGAGGGAAATTGTATGCAAATGTGACCTTCAATTAAGTCCCATCTTTATGAAATTTAGAGCAGCTTGTTCAAGTTGTATATAAACACAACCAATAATTGCTCGACTACATGCAAGAACATTAACAAAAGCTATCTGGTTCATAATCAAACAAATACTTAAAAATAAAATAAAAACTGCTGTTGAATTGTTGCAATATTTGACTGATCTCTACAAAGTTCATTCTCATTTGTGAAGTTGTACGCAAATATATCAAATCAAAGTCAAAACCACCTGAAGAGTTTCTGATCTGTTGATGGAAAAATTTACAAATAAACAATAAAAATCAAAAGACACAGCGAGACTTTGTTCCAGTACACATACCATAGATTTCAGGTATTCAAGGGTACAGTCGGGTCTGAAGGAGTAGCTGATGACTGGTAAGGGTTTTCAGGTGTGGCTAGTTGGGATCCTGCTGCTTTGTCATCAGCCGCACCTGAAGGACATGAGGAGAGGGAATGTGATCAGCAGCAACAGAAACACAATGAATCAAACATTAACGATTTAAGTCAAGTGCAGGCCAGTTAAAAAACATTTTGTTGTAAGAGCTGAACCTCGCACTGCAGCCGCATATGATGGTTTTAGTCACAATCGTTTCCATCATTTTGTTCTTTTCATTGCGGTTGAGTCATCCTGCCCGTTAAGGGGTGTGAAATAATACCTAAAAACCTAGAGGGAGCGAAAAGAGAATAAGCAGAAATATGGTATTTATTCAATAACCTCTGAGCACTGACTCCACATTATCCGACACCTGGAAGTTTGTGGGCAGGCAGACGGATCGTCGTTCTGTGACAATTTATCATGCAGGGCTTGGCGGGTTTCCGATCACTTGCAGACGCTCTGGCCCGGTGTTTGCTTCACTGACAGCATTGTCAAGCTATTAGTCAGAGCTCTGTTTAGCGATACGACTTGTTCTGGTCTCAGTGCCCGCCCCCCAGTAAAACCTTTAGCTCTTAATGAAATTGTCTGTTCTCTGCACAAACTGTTTCATTCTCTGCAAGTTTTCAAGACATTAAAGACATCAAGTTGTTGTTGACCAAATCAAAATGTGCCTGCACAATGAGCTAGATTGTTATTAACAGGTCACCTTAAATATCAGCTATCCTTACATACTGATAATATTGCAAATAGTCATTCTTCACCAAAATTTAATTATCTGGAAACATATGGGAACGGTGATGTTGGACATTTGGGTGGTTTGGGTCAGTTCCCAGTCTTTGTCCAGAGTGAAATATCGCTGACATACCATTTTGCTGTGAACGTTCATCTTTCTCGCAGGCTGAATTATAATGCATTTTATGGTTCCCTGCCTCTTGCTGTAGGGCTACCATCACATCACTGGGGCACCTGAGGCTCCGGCGGAGGCCTGCGCTCACTGTGCTTTTCTACTTATTATGTTCAAACATGTCTTAAAGCTGGTTTCTATTTAAGCAGAGTTTAGTGAATCAAACATTTTGACTATTACTCCTTATGCAAATCAATTATTTTTAATATCACAGCTTCATCACTGGCTTCAAAGAAACATGTTTGACAACTGCAGCCCAGAGGTGAGACTGCGCTGCATCAGGAGCTCGGTAGCAGAGCCTCAGCTGTATCACCGGAGGGGAAAGCCAATCAAATTAATCACGTACTCTTCAAAACCAGTGGGAACCAGTGGGAATCGGGGCCTGACCAGATTAATTATCTGGAAACATATGGGAACGGTGATGTTGGACATTTGGGTGGTTTGGGTCAGTTCCCAGTCTTTGTCCAGAGTGAAATATCGCTGACATACCATTTTGCTGTGAACGTTCATCTTTCTCGCAGGCTGAATTATAATGCATTTTATGATTCCCTGCCTCTTGCTGTAGGGCTACCATCACATCACTGGGGCACCTGAGGCTCCGAAGGCAGAGCTTGGTCGTCCATCAATCAAGTCGATGGTTCAGCCCCCAGGTTCTGGGCCCCACTTGGGGTCTCCAGACGTCTTCCAGAAGGAGGTGCCCGAGATGCGCCATCATCCTGCATGCGAAGGGAATACTGAGTGGCTCCACTGTGATTCCCCCCCCCCCCGGATGTCTGAGCTCCTCACCCTGTCTGCACGGCTGAGCTCCGTCACCCCACAGGAGGAGCTCATTTCAGCCAAAGTTATCTGATACCTTTGTTTTTATATCAGGTGAGAGTAGGAACCTTAGTTAAATTGTAAATCAAATTATTTTTATATTGATTATATGCTCTTGATTTTCAAGACATAAAAGCATGCTGTTGTAAGAACATTAGAGCAACCTTAATGCTTTATAGGCAATTTATATGGTGTGTATTATTCAAATATTGACCCTTCATTTTATTTTAGGTAAAATTATAATCATGAAGAAATAATTTGTATTCTTTGTTTAATATGTATGGATTGACGGACAAACGCCGGCTATCACGTAACCCCCGATGAAATTTTCAGGAAATGTTGTGAATGCTTTGATTATCCACAATTTGTGTCCCTTTACAACAACAACAATTGATCACCTTTTGGTGATGATCCAGATCACCATGTGGATGTGTAAATCTAATTATGAGGGGAATGAGCTGCTTGGCGGAGGTCGGGGCTCTCTGAGTGCTTTTCTGGTTTTGCTTGCAAACAGTTTCATATTTGAAGTATTGCCACATTTGCATCATTCACTATCGAAACCAAACGGAGAAAGCAACGCCTGGTGCGTTACTAGACAAGCATACGACGAGGCTGCCTGACACATCCTTCCTAATACCAGTGTGTTTGAAAGTCTCTATCAATTTAGCAGCAGATGTTGTCAAAGGCACAGAATGGTGCTGGGAATCCAATGGCAACCAACCTCATCACTATGTAGATTTCTCTTTTTTTTTCCTTTCACTCCCTTCGTTTCTCTCCAGCTCTTAATCTTGCTTCCTTTGACTCTCACTTCAGAAAATGAACTGAATTAAATTAACTGTGTTGCCATCCACAGGGAAATCAATGAAATAGATTGTAAGACTTCACTGTCCCAAAAATATTGCTTTGATTGAGTAAGGGGGCTCGTACTGCTTTCACTACCCCCCACCCCCCCTCTCAATGTTTCTTCTATCTTTGTAGATCAAATTGAACAAACTTGTGCTGTAACAGGGAAATCAGGAATAAACGTGATGCACCAGTATAAATGCACACACACTTCTACTTTCATTCCTCACAATTACTTGTTGCTCAACTCCAGATCAAGAAATAAATACACTGTTCTCTCTCTCTCTCTCTCTCTCGCTCTCACACACACACCAGGATGTTACAGGTATCAGGTAGGTGTGAGCAAGCTCAGGAGTAACTCAGTGTGATGATGTATGGCGACTCTCCTCTAAATGATCATAATGCTCCATTTACTGTGCCAAACAAACAGTGGTGGTGGAGCAGGGATTTTATTAAAAGAATAACCAAAATAAGTAGACAATTGGTGTTTTTATGGCAGATCTCCAATTGTAAGCTTACGTTTATAGTTCAAATCGTTTACCTTTCAATTACTTTACTCTTTAAAGTAACTTCAATGCACAGTAAGCTCTGTAATCAAAGGAAACGATGCATGTGTGAGGGTTTTCAGGCTCCACGTTGCTGCCTGCTAATCTCCGCTCCTGCACAGCCGTGGAGGGACTGATTGAACGAACGAGGCACGCCTGTGCCACATCTCCTCCTAATCGGTCCCGCGCTACATCAGCCTCTTGTCCTCAGGCCATCGTCTCTCCACGCATCTCCCTGTAGTTCCCAGTGTTTATTCCTTGTTCGCTTTGTTTGTTCCTCTGTCACTGTGCAGGGCTCGTTTCTTTTATTTGGTTTTTGCTTGTGACCTTTCATTTGTCTTACTTGACACCCAGCCAGTTCTCATTTACCATTTTGTCTAGTTTTTTCTTTGGCAGTATGTTTGTGTTTTGCCTTTTTGATGTCTCTTAGTAAATTCTCGTTTTTGTGTACAGTGATTTTTGTCATCTTGTGGAAACAAACTATTTAAATGCTGTCTTCGAGTTTGTCACTTCTGTATTATTGGGTCTATCTTAGCTTGGCCTAAACGACATTGTGATTGCATTAACAATTAATTTTGCTATTGGGCCTGTTCTCAAAAATAAGATCCGGGTCATTGAATCATTTGAAACGGGAGAATCAAATAATGCAAAAATTATGAATCAAACTGAAAGGGCAGACAAATCGAGAACAAAGCAGGCAGGTAAAAACATCTCATCACTGACAAACAGATGGGTTTCCAAGGCAGCAGACTGGGTCAGCAGCATAGAAGAAAAAAAATGAGGAACTAACAATCATGTCAAGTGGAAGAACTAGCGTGTTATCACGGAGTATGATATACCTCTCAATGAAAATGCAATGGAGAACCAGGGCTGAAGTACTCTTGTATCTATTGTGGAGTGGATGAGCTGATTGGGTCCAGCTGGACGGTGGACTGGGCTGGAAATTAGCTCACAGTGGTCACATCCTTAAAACAGACATGCGACAGGCAGAACTAATATGGGGAAGGCGGAACACGTGATTGGAGAAGGACATGATACACAAAATGTATGCCTGAGAACTGCGTTAACTTGTGGAAAAAGGGTATAATATGGGACCTTTTTAATTGGCTTTTATTCTAAACTTTTTTATCTTCAGACTTCAGCCAGACTCGTGTTGCACCTGTCTCCATGGAAACCAGACTGGTGTGGAGGCAGCATTGTACAGATGCTTTGAAGCTGCTAACTTTCTGAAAAGATCAGTCTGATTATCAGCAGCTCCTGTTTGCAGATGTACAGTCTTTATCCAGCGCTGTCTGACTAGGTTGCTTTGTAGATTTTATCTACACATTTTAGAAATTGTATTTATTTTCACACCATTCATTTGATGATTATTATGTTGACTTGGTTGAAAATGTGAACACATTTATTTTATTATTATGGACCAAAGATTCATGTGGCATTCCGACACCAGTTTCCTGCAGCAGAATCACCTGGCACTGACAGAGATGTCATGATTGAATTGAGTTAATCTAACTGTTTTATTCAATAAGCACTTTGTCTACTCAAAGCAAATATTTAAAATGTTACATGATATAAGGTTTCCTCAGACTGTTTGTTTGAGTTGCACTGACTCAACAGTTTTTATTGTGTATATTGCATTTTTGAGTTCCTCTCATACTTTATTATTCCACTACAAATATCTTCCAGTAAAACAATGCCAACATGGCTTTCTAGCACATTTCCCACATACCTCACTACAATGTAGTATTAATAATCAAATTACACATTTAACACCACGAGTCACCTTTCACATTGGATTTAACCAATTTTCTCTTCACATTCATTACATTATGTCTCCTTAATTTGTATCCAACAGGCATCCCGTTTGCTCTTCATTGCATTGTGAGCTCCTTTCTGCTGAATTATTAAATGTGTCCAGATCTTTTTTTTTTTCCCCCTCAGTCTAACTCTTTTTGTATCAAAATCATCTTCTTGTTGGTGCACAATCTGGGGAAACATTCACTCATAAATCTCGTACGAACAATTATCAATTACATTTCCATTGTGTTCCCAGAATTATTAAGCACCTTCAGGATGTGGTACTGTGTGCTGCGTTCAGCCTGATTTCAATGCTTTCTTGGGGCTTATTATGCAGGTGGACCACCGCAGGAAGACAAATGGAAGAGTTAATGATGTCACACCCCTCAGGGAATAAATTTACGATGGCATTTGTGATGCATTTCATCTGGTGGGCCTGTTTAAGTTGATTTGTGATTTTTGTAAGTGCCGGGGAGGCATTCTCGATGAGTCACATGATGGCACCCATTTTTTATTTCAACACAGACCCCTTTCAGTATTCTGCTGCACTATGTGGGCTACTGCATGTTAAAGAAGTTATGTCGTACATGAACTATGTAAGAATCATGACCGCTGAAGACATTTTTTTTTTAATTGTGTCAGCTGGAAGCTGTAGTGCTTGGGGTTCAGAAAAGTCAAAGTGGTCATCAGTTGAGGAAGTCCTCGGCTTTAACAAACTAACCGTGTAGGTTCAAAGCTCTGCTGTGTGTGACCAGGATGTCTGCTGTGCCTGCCTACTTAGCATCAGATGAAAATTAATAGACGCAGATGTACTTCACAGCTCAGGATAATCACGTGGCTCTTGAGGCACCAGAGAAAGAAAACCACAGTCAAAATATCTCGTTAATTCAAATTCAGGGAGGTCACTGCGAGGTTTGCCTTTTGTACCGCTGACACTTTAATCAGAAGTCCGCTCAAGTCTCCATTAATAGTATAATGGAGATCATGATAGCAGGCATTGTGTAATAACTCTTTGGCACATTTAGAGTGATGACTTCACCGTTTCCCTCTGGATTCCACTTGTGAGACATCCCAGCTCGGGCAAATCTGAAGAGGCCTTGTTCTCTGCCTCCTGCCCGTCTGCTGCACGAGTTGCACCTCCCATAACTATGAATGGGGTTTCAGTAAGATTTCATTTATAGCCCAGGGTCCTATTAAATGGCTCAGTTATGCATTTGAGCTGTAAGGCAGGTGTGTCTTACAGCCGTCTCCAGCGATTCCAATGTTCAGCTTTCTAGGCACAAAGAGACAACAGGCAACTTTATCATGAACAGCTTTAATTTCATCTCTTCTTCTGTCTGCTCTCATTGTTAACAGCAAAAGAGCAGCTGATAGGCCTAGTTTCTCACAACGTGCTTCAGGAATGTAAAAATTACTTCTTTGAGATTTAAGGAATTGTTTTTGGTACCTTCAATCCATTATGAGTGAAACCAGCAAGGGGAGCGAATGCTCCAAAGACATATCCGATACAGAAACTGATGCAGGTAAGATAGATTCATAGTTGTAGCACAGAGCTGAAAAATGGCACCAATACATTAAATGTTTTTGGGGGGTGGACAGCATGCATTTTTAAGGTGTTAGTACCCATAATGCTGTGATTGTTGGGACTCAGGCATTTCTTAAACAGCAAACATTTCTCACCACTAAGCTTTCCATTACATCACAATATCAAGAATGAAGTCTGATGCTCAGAGTTTCAGTCAGCGTGGAAGAAAATTCATTATTGCTGTCTGCAATTCATCTGCAGCTACAATTCAACGACAGCTTGATCTACTCAAGATTATATGATTATAAATCCGTATAGATCTTTTATATATTATATTTTTTTCATCATATTAATAAATTGTTTTATGAATTACACAAGCAATTATGAAAATCTTGTTCCCACAAAATCAGACACACTGCAGCAACATTTTCCTTCACAGTAAACAACAGTCTGTCATAGACCCCTTCCTTCCATAAAGAAAAGGGGTTATGTTTTGTTTATTGCTTCATTTATGGCAATAGATATGTGCTTTAACGGGTTATATAAAATTACACGTGGCTTTAGCTGAATAAGACCTTAGTTGGAGTCACACCAATAGTTAAAACACTAAAATTACCCTCCCCTGGACGACAATAAGATATGTTTCATTTCCATTGCCTGCAAGCTACTGGAAATATGCAGATTTATGGTTCCAGCCATAGGAATGTCCATAAAGCTTTGGACAACAGGCAATTTTACTGAAGCTCGTCAACCCGGCTACATGTCTACCATTTAAAGCAGGATATAGCATGGCACAGCAGAATTAGTCTGGAGCCTCATTAAAGGCTCAAACAGAAGCAGAGGCTATTCATAGGTATCTGCACTGTCTGAAGTTTATTCATGAAAATATCAAAATGTAACAAAAGATAAGGAGTCACTACAAAATGCATATCAAAAGAACCGGATGCTAAATTTATGAGATGAACAGAAATAGGAATGAGAAATGATCTGGCTTCTATTTATAGATAGAAGCTCTAGACTACTTGAAATGTTGAGAAATATGGACTATAATAGCTGCTTACCAACCATACCAATTCAATGTTACTGCTTAAAGTTGGAAAATAATATGACCTTAGAAGTTTTTTTTTTAATTTAACCTTTATTTAATCAGGATAATCCAACTGAGATTAAAAACCTCTTTTTCAAGGGAGTCCTGGCCAAGAGGCAGCAAAATACAACACATAATTACAACAAACCTTTTGATATTCAGAGAGGAAAAGTCATAGAAAGTACCATGGTATTAAAGGAAGAAATCACACATTGACAGTTTAACTTTCTTTTAATTGCATTCCAATGGATCAGTTCTCGAGCATACAGAGCAAAGTCAAATGGAGATTTAGCTAAATGCAAAATGAAAGCCAACAGAATGGTTTTATTGGCAGCAAAAGTGATGTAACATTAGCCCCGAGCAAGAAAATAAATATTTAGTAATAACTTAATTTTGCAAATATCATTGATCCAAGATCTTAAATGTGTCAGATTACTGTCTGAGAAGTAGAACCAGAAAAGCACTCAGAGTTCAGACCTCAGCCAAGCAGCTCATTCCCCTCCTAATTGGATTGGAGCCGATCCGGATGAAATTCGGTGGATCGTCACAAAAATTGAGGAATCTGTTTATGGTCAAATTCCCAGCAATTCCTGAAAATGTCTAGCGGACACACGGACGGACAGACAAACGTAAATATTCAGCTGCAGTTCCGAGAAAGGCTTACTGGGTCAAAGGAGGAGAGTGGGATTCATTCTCTGGGAATGAATGGGGACCATATTGTAAAAAAAAAAAAATCAATCTTAATTTAGTTGTGAGACGCAGCACCTTGTGTCTGTCTTTTATCAGGGGAGATTTGATTATGTTGCTAGGCCAGAGGTTCATTGGTTTTTTGATTTCCTTGTTACTGCAATTCTTTTTGATTTTCAATTCAATCTGGTCTGAGAATTGTCACACCCACATCGAAGCATGTAACTTTCTGTCTGACGTGGCATTTGTGATTCAATATAAAGCTGAATTCATAGTTACCCTTTGAAACGAAGGCAAAACAAACAGGATCAAAATGAGTACATTGTTGATTTGGTCTCTTCCTGCGCTGTCCTTCTGTGACTTGCATCAATGTCTGATGGGGCAACACGGTGTCAAATGGAAGGAAACTGCTTGATCCAAAGCAGGTCACATATTTTGATATTGATTGTCGCTTTTCGAGGAGATTAGCTGAATTACATCCCCATAATTGGAACTTGCGCCTAAGTAGAACTCCACTGTGAGGGACAATTTAAAATTCCATTAGCATCAATGACAGCCCAGCAGTGGGTTTAAGACAAGTCTCATCTGATCGGCGTCTAAAATGCTCAAGGTAATTGATGATGGAAAAATTAGCCTGCCACTGCAGGCTGATTGATACCAGTGACTCTAATTACAGAGGGCTGCTTGTTCGTGAGGCCCTCACACTTTAAATTGTTGAAAAATCACTGCCTATTTTTCTAAGTTCATGGAACACATTACAGGTCATCATAATTTTCATATACTGTGTATGTGGTCTAACCACATAATGGCTTCTGAATTACAGTAATACCCTCGGTTTCGCCATTATTTATTATCATGTTTAATATGTTTCAGGACTATCAAAAGTGTTTTCCCTCCTTCTCTTGGAGTCAATGAGGAAGTTGTGTTTTTGCCAGCATTGGTGTTCTTGTTTGTTTGTCTGATGGCAGATCAGTTCCTTTACTAGAGAGTGATACAACAGGATGCTCTAAATCACACAGAAGACGATAGTAATATAGCTGAAGAACGATGGTGTCGCTTGTTTCACAGAGTCTGTGTACCAAGATGGTCTTACCGGAGTCATCTGCTGTTCTGTCTGACATTACATTCGTTTTTTGTTGTGGGTGATTTTTTTGTTCACCGAAGTCCGCACACTGGTGAGGAGAATGGCGGGTAATGACAGCCGGTACGGTTTTCACCTTAGCTCTCAGCCCTCCGTGTTTCCCGTGCCTTTGTTTCATGACGTTATCGTTGCACAAACAAATTGAGCCAGATTAACCCTGTCACTAAGATTCTCAGTGAGCTCTTGTTGGTAAAAGCAAATTACCTGGATCGCTGAACATGATGCGATTTTTGCACAATGTTAGAATGCCAAAGAGTCTTGATATTCTTTCTTGAAAATTGTTCACTTTTTTCAGTGGGCTGATTTGATCCTTTGGCCTTTGGCAGCCTGACATTGGGAAATGAGAGAAAACTGAACCAATACGGTGACTGACAGGGGCATTATGGGTGGAGGTCGACTTTCTGAAAACGGGAAAGTCAAAAAAAGATGAAATGGGACTTTCAGAAACGTAACAACTAGGGATTTCTGGATTAAGCTCTGAACACATCAACCCTATTTTTTTTCAAACAAATTAAAACAAATGCCACACCAGGCAAGAAGTCCGCCAATTTAAAAAAAACATCAGCTTTGAATCCATTCTCTCCAGTGAATCCTTCCCACAGTAATGTCAATAAATGTGTTTTCATTTTATTTTCAAATAACACAGCAAATAGCAACTTCTAGCATGACCTCATGATCTCGATAAATAAACAGGCTGGAGGCTAAAATGATGATAAAATGAGGCATTGTTTTATCGTCTATAAACAGAGCTACATTCATTATCCATATACTGTTTGTGCAAGATACAGTTTGACCTGCGGTGAGTTTTACCTCATGATCAGACAGTAAACAGATGATCTGAAGTTCGGGACAGTCTCAAATCGTCCACAAAATGTCCAAAACAGTCATAAAACCGGACACAGGTAGCCATGGACAATTAATCTGAATTACTTTGGTGTTGGCTGACCTTTCTTGTAGCTCCAGTAGCCGGTGACACTGTTTATATATTCCAGGAAATAGCTCGGCATCTAACAGATTGTTTTGGATTATGTGTCCTTGAGACTCTCATCGGATGTTTTTCTCCCATTTTTGCCTCTGACAAAGAGGTCCGTTTTTCACCACTGTCAGTTTGTTTGCTTGCTTGATTTTTTAGCAGATTACACAAAAATCACAGAGCAAATCTCCCCAAAATACTCTGAACAGGTGGAGCAAAAATAGAATAAATATTTGTAGAGCTTCAGACGGATCCAAGGATTATTTTAGTGTAAAATTGTGAGGTGTAGAAAGGTAGAACAGCCATGTCAGTAATTGCACTTCCCAGTGGGTGAACCATATTAACACTTGCCTGGAAAAACAAAGGGAAAGACGTAGAGGATATAATCTAAAGGTCAGCTATTTGCTTATGTCCCCCTGAGGACATAACTGCCAAGGTCATTCAGCACCCTGATCCCGAGTGTTTCTCACCTCTGAAGCAAACGAGCGCATGTCATCTCACGTCTGGAAGTGATGGCATCTATTTTCTCAAAAGCCCCATTATGCTGTCAGAATTGCATTCACAGTGAAGTAGTTCCTCCCTGCACCTTTTCCGGATTGCTGAATACGAGGATAAATGTCAAACAGAATAAAAAGGACTCACATAAAAATGACTCACATGTTCACACACAGAATTCATGCTCGCAAAGAGTAATGTTGACTTTTTCCATTTTAATCCGAACCACAGTTTCACCCTTTATTTTTTTTAGCCTTGTTGTTGTGGCAAACCTAACCTAACCTAATAGCAATGTCATTTATTCATTAAGTTTGTTGCTTGAATTTTGTAATCTGTGATAGTTTTGGATGTCCAGATGTCATCGCTGAATATTGTTAAAGCTGCATAATAAGTTCTGAGGGTGACGGTCTCACAATGACATCACAACTAAGTATTTGACAAATCACCACCAGAGTCTCATCAGTCATTCAAGGAGAATGTGCAGTTTTTATATATAACTCTACTTAAGGAAATATTTCCTTTAAAGCCATGGCAAATTGCCTGCAGCTCCATAACAACATTCCATATCCAGATTTATCTTATTTGTGTTGGTGTACCTGTAAATAAGCAGAATGTGTATTTCCGTGCTGGCCTGCCAATGGCTAAGCCTGCATGCGCGGTAATCTCATTAAAGCTGCAGTGAAAACCGCTGGAATGGAACTACGTGCACAATATTGAGACTTGGCTGCAGAACATGATCTCTTGAGAACCTTCCACTGCAGACTGCCTTCATTAGTATCCTAGTTGTGCAGCCAGAACTCTCTCAACAAATGTGCCGTAAGAGTCGCTGCTGCAAGGCGGAATATGTACTTTCTCTATTTGGCTCCATTTGCAGCTTACAGTTAACCCAATGTATAATTGAGATTGCATTGGATATTAAATGTCAGCTTTTGTACAAGTCTCAGGAAAAATGAAATGGTATAAAAATATAACGTGGTGCTCGTGTGATTTTAAAAAGGTTAAAATGTAAGAGCTTCTGCACATTAAATTTGAAGATGCTGCTTGCTGAGGCGCACAACTCGGCAGCATTTTGATGTATTTCCGCTAACGTTCTCCCTCCCGCCGCCCCTGTCTGAGACCCCGGAGGATGGCTGAGGATTTGTTTGTACTACCTGTCCATCGCCCATCAGCAGGCCAACAAAGTGAGCAGTTAGCTGCAGAACAAGTGGAGCATTTGACCTCTAACAAGCTGGGCATATGGATACAGACACCAACAGCTCAGGCAGGGAGAGACGAGGAGTGCAGCCGCTGGTCTGTTGTTAAAAGAAGTTAGTTGGGGTGCTTTTGGCAGCTGGTGAGGAAGCCTCCAGGGCGACTCCACTTGAGGTTTTAAGGGGAGACCCCAGGGTAGATACAGGAATCTGCGGAGGGATTTTTATTTTTATTTTTATCGCTACTATAGTCAGGATGCCCTGCTGAGCCTCCTCCTGCAATCACCCAAACCAATAAGCTGAAGAAAATGGGTGGATGGATACATGAGCCGGGCTTTTTTCTCAGGTGGTTGGTGGAGACTGAATCCAAATGAATATTAGATGTTAGATATTGCATTTGTCAGGTGGCTGACCACGAGCTCTGTGTCTGCTGGATCTGGAAATGGGATGATTCATCCATACATCAACACCGAACTGAAGTCACATGTTGTCTGATAAATGAACAGTAAATTAAATATTCTCCCTCCTTGCAGCTTTAGCATCCCTAATTTTTTTTGATTTAAATACAATTAAGCAAGATGTTTCTGTTTCTATTATGAGTCTCTTTGTTTAACAGAACATACATTTTAAAGCAAGCTTCCGGGAACTTCTATTTTTGGTGGGATGGTTTTTTTTTTGACATGACATTATTGTAATGTGTGACATTACCTTGTTGTGTGCCATTAAGCGCTCATAAATTGATTTGTCAACACATTGTAATGTGCCAAGTATAAAAGCATGAAGCCTGGGAGGCCATGTATGACAATAATAGAGGGCCCAGGGGGGACACTGACTCACCCTCCATTAATTGCACTGACATCATGAAAGAGAGAGCTGGTGCACAGCCAGCAAACGGCAAAAAAACAAAACTGAGCAGCTATAATAAAAGGCATCAGATAACACCGAGTGGACCACTTAGGGACACATTTCCACTGGGGAGGTCGTCCTGGACATGTGCATGTTTTAGAAAGAGCTTCTGCGGGACGTTAGGGCAGAAAGGACGGTCTTGAGGGAAACGTTAATAGTAAACATTTTTCATGGATCTATAAAACCTGTTTTCAGTTTGCCTTTGATATGCAGGTCTAGCTGCAGACAGGGAACCCAAGTAAAACCAAGTCCTGGTGCTTAGCATTATTGTGGGACATTTTCAGTAGTGCGCCTAATATCTAGCAGTCCTAATATCGTATTTTTAAGAGTATTTACATGCAAGCACAGATTGGATGTGGAAACATTTTAATACATGATATCTGGGCGAGCAGACGTGATTTTGGCCGTGCCTTTCAATTTGGAAGTTTTACTGACACTAAATGTGTCTGTTAAATCACCTTTAAAACCTTTTCTGAAACTCTGTCGAGTGAGATGCCTTACATATTACTGTATTTAGCTACAGATACATTGTTCATTCATGTTGAATATTGCCATTTTAATTGTCTTCAAAGGAAAAATCATCTTGTTTAGAAGTCTTGCGCTAAATTGACTTTTAACATTTATCTCAACATGCTGCAATGAGTGTTTCAACAGAAACAGACTTCCAGCAAGACAATAAAAGTTGTCTTTTACTTTATAGAAAGTTAAACATTTTTTTTCTTCTATATTAATTGTAGACAAAACTTTAAAATATATATATTTATCCTCGTTATTTGGGATGGATGGGTTAGTTCTACATGATTGTTGTCTCTGGTCTAAATGTTGCGCATGCTCTGAGCAAATTAATTGATCATGTACACATTTTGTTTTATTTTTAATGGCCTTCTTGCTCAGGTTGTGCGTTTGTGTTTGTCACTCCTCCCACATTTCCTGCGCATAAACAAAGAGAAATCACAAGACATTATATTCAAATAAAAACAATTTTATCAGGTGTTGATGATTTTTCCATTAAGAATAAACAATGCAATGCCTGTACCAGCTTCTGTGTGGTCATCATTCTTAAACTTCCAATCCTCAATGATTCCTCTGTTCCTGTTTCCTATGGCGAATTGAGACAGTGCCAGGATGTGGAGAGTGGTGATCCATGACCAATATAATGATATGAGACATATTAGTCTATCTAATGTGGTGCTGCCAGGAAGCCTTGGATCCATTCGTGAGTCAGCCGTCTCTCTGTTTGTAGAGAATCCTTCTGAAGTTATAAAACAGAGTAAGTCTGGGCTCATTGACTTTTGAATCATGTTTTAAACCTTTGTCCTTACGAAGCACGAGCGCTCTGCCAAACCTCCGTATCTTCTCAAATGTATCCCAAAGGGCAAAGCACAATAGTTTTGATGCAACAGTAAACTTTTTGTAATGATCATCTTCATCTCCGCCGAAGAGGTTGTGCTTTTGCCCCCATTGGTTTGTTCATCCTTCTGTTTATTTGTCTGAATGTTAGAAAGATAACTCAACAGGTTTGTTGAAATTTTCAGGAAATATTGGAAATCTGACTAATTTCATCTGGATCAGATCCGGATACTGATTTCCCCACTTACTCATAATGGAGACTTCCAAATCATATAATAAAATATCCATTCAATTCCCTCACCAAAAATCACAGCCATAAATGGTCCGATATGCACATATCATGCATGAATGAGGTCAGGAAAGAATATAACATTTTAACATTGAAAACACTGTTTGTGAGGGTTGCTATGGTGACTGTTGCTGCAGGTTGATTTCTGCCCATGCACAGCTGCGGAGGCATCGAGTTGAATGAGGCGCACCTGTTACACATCTCACCTGATCAGCTCCTGCCTCCCTGGACAGTTCTCTAACAGAACATCCTCTCTGTTCCCTCAGTATTTTCAGGCTCTCCCATTCTATGTGTCGTCCTGTATTCCCTAGTTCTGTCTTTAATACCTGAGGAAACAGATCCAGTTGAAATCAGGGTAAATTTCCACAACAAAACAATTTTAAATGTAGAGCCGTTATTGTTGGTGTCGATCACAATATAGGGAGTCTGCGGTGCTCGGCAAAGGTCTGCACTCTGTGCTTTTCTAGTTTATTGTTTTGTGTTTGTCTGGCATTTTAAAATGAAAGATAAAACTGTTTTTATTTAAAAAAAACACTGAGATGAGTTGAGAAATTAAAATAAAATTAATTACTGTCTGCCTCTGAAGTGGTCGACATGTCCCTCACATCCACAGTCTATTGCGTACTCCAGTAGGTCAGGTCCAGGGCCACACAAAGTTGAGTGAGGGTGAGCAATCAGCTCCACCCAAAGAACCTGGAGTAACAACTCCTGAAAAAATACACCTGAAGATCTTCACTCTCACTTATGGTTGATTACAGAACTGCACACACTACGCAGGATTGACTGGGTGGTTTAATTTCACAGTTTTTGGGGTTGGTAATGAACCAAACCCACAAATAGTTTTTTCTTGTCCTCTTTAACCTTTTCCCATGTAATCATGTCAGGATACTTAGTTTTACACGTATGTGAGTCTTTCTATTTTACTATACTTGAACCCCCACTGCCCTGCGACGAAATGGTGCCTCTCCACTCGTATAGACTGCGGGGGGAGGCTCCACAAATGCCCGCAAACCGGATTTCGGATAAAGCTGTCAGTAAAATGAATAAATGAATGAACCACCACTGGATATTACATTCTATCACACCTGAATAAAGCGTTTTAGTTCTGGTTTTTATTATTCATAAAGGTAAATTTGCTGAGTGGAAATATTGTGCTGTCTGTACAGGACGTGTGTCTCTCTCCCCCCCCGGCAGGGAAACGTGAAATGTGTGTTATGACTCCTGACAGTCATCCTGGACTACACAGGTGGTATCAAAGGTGGGTCTCTAAATACTTCAATTAGCTTTTGATCATTGCAAGCAGCCACAGAAGGACCCCCTCTCTGAACGTGGCACACTTGTGAGAAATCTATGCAGAATTAAATAAACGATTCACAATTTACATAATTGATCAGATTGTCTGCTGGCTGTATTAATAGAAAGTGACAGTTCTTAAGACGAGAGGTCTCGGAGGGTGATGTGCAGGGTACAGGAAGCCCCTCCCCCCCGGCCCCAGGAATTGACTGGTGTTCAGGCCATCAGAAGGTTTTAATGAGCAAATCGAGTTAGGTGAATCACCACCTGTACCCCATCAGAGATGATTTCAAGCCCAGAGTAAAAGAGGTTGACTCTCAGTTTCTCCCGCATGTCCGGTCTAAACATTCCACGTTTGTCATCAGTGACAAATGACAGAGATTTCTTCTACCTGCCAAATGAATAAAGCACTGCAATTTACAGTAATTTGACCATTTATAATCTACAGAAAGTGTTCGGTGTTGCCATAAAAGCCCAATAGACATGGAATCATTTAGTCTGAAACCACTGATCATCCTTGCTTTGCTCGTTCCATACTTCCAAATGCGGTTCTCTATATTTGCGTCACTCTATTTTTTTCTTGCCATTACCTGTATCTTTCCTATTGTAAAGCTATGCAGTGCAAACATGCTCCGACAGCAGCGGTTATACCGAGCTGCTGGTAGCCGTTGATGGAGGAGGGAACACATTTGATGGGTAATTAATGCAGGAAGCTGTCAGAACAGTAACAGCAGAGATTTGAAAGTTTTGATACTGCAGTTATATTCATGCTTTGACAGCTTATGCTTTGTTCTCGCGGGGACTACTCGGGTGCGAGAATGGAGGTGGGGAATGGGAGGAGAGGACAGTGGAGCATCAGATTGTCTCTCCCCATGCTGGTTGTGACCACATTAATTAGAGATATTGAGAAGCAGTAGTTTTGTTCATTCTGCATATTTTTAGAATATGAGAAGCTGATTTATTTCTTAAATGAAGATGGCAGGTGTCAGCTTGGTTCCAAAAAGAAAGACAAACTGGGAAAGCTGCTTAAAGTTGTCAGGTGACAATATCTTGAGGCGTGATGAGGTGTGAAGTGCCTATTTGTGAATTCTTGCCTAAGGGTAAAGGTGCAGGGAAGGACTTTACATCTTGTGCTCTGGATTGCTATAATATTTAATCTCACTTCACATTTACCAAATATAAGCAGTATTAAAAATGAGAACCAACTTCTTAAAATGCAAATGTGTTCCAGAGTGAGAGTGAACTGCATAACATTTTTCCAGCACAGAATCTTATTTCCATCCAAGAAGACTGGAAGTTGTACTTCAGTCAGAAACCTCAAGAACATGTTCTGCTACCTGATCTCTGCTCAGTCTGACTATCTCCATGTATTTCAGCATTTAAACCAATAATAAACTCATCCGCTTGGAGACAAATAATCAAACAACTCTTTGCTCCCTCTGATCTACTATTGAGATTGTCTGCATTATTGCTTTATCTTTCAAGCATTTTGCACCGTGTTCTTTATTTATATGTTCTACAGATCCATTTACAATTTTTGACCATCACAGTAGAGCACTGTCGGCTTATTATCAATTTAATCAGTTAATTAATTTACACTTGTCTTGGTGTGGGGGAAAAAAATCCTAGTCTGACTGATCAGATGAACCAACATGACTGGTGGAATTCCTCTCAAGAAAGCAGGCAGACTAGACAGCTTTTACAGATAGCAGGAAATGAGCACAGACATGTAACAGCTAACACTGATAATGGAGTTCACAAAATCGCCCATCCATTTCCTTCCACTTATCCAGGGTCAGGTTTTGGTGGCAGCTGAATTATCCGGGTATTTTAAAGGAGTTCCTTGCCATATCAGTTTGTTTTCCAGCTCCTCCTGCGGGATCCCAAGGTGTTCCCAGGCCAGATGAGAAAAATCCTCGCATCAGCAAGGCCGCCTCCTTTCTGGATGCGCTCACAAAACCTCCAAAGGAAGAAGAGTTATTCCGATCCAGACCAAGCTCCTCACGCTGCCTCTACGATTGAGTCCAGCCACCTTATACGCCATATTTCATAGTTTTTTTTTATTTCTTTCCAACCCATCTGTCCATACTGAACTTCAGATCAGAACAAGATCCTGAGACACCAAGGGAGAACCGCCCACACTAAAGAAAGTTTTAATCATGCAAGCATGAATGAAAACTCTGCTTTCTCTAAACATACCAGAAGCTATTTTTATTACTTATCAGACCATACAGGAATCATTAAAATGGTTTAGTTTTTCCAACATGGTACTTTTTTGGTACTGAATCATCAGTCAGCACCTCTATTTGTTGTCATCAAAAGCCACTAGAAATACACATCAAAATCATTGTTCACACAGCCTGGTGATTCCTTATTCAGTTCATTTACCGGCCGTCAACACAAACACACTCTGCAACCCTCTTTCTGACCAGATCCCTGTACTGCTGTTAACTGATGGTGCACTCCAAGCTAACGGGCAGCTTGTCCTCCTCAGATTATGAATATTTTGCATCCATTAGTTGTACAATGTGAACACTTTGTTGGGCTTGCTTGAGGCATCTTTTTTTGCTTTATTCAATAAAAAGTCAGTTCAAATTTTGGGATGTGGAAAACGTGTTCTATTTTTTTCACCGTCATCCTGCTTTATATACCCATAAGACTGAACACTCCAGATGTACAGTCCCCTCATTACCTCGTAAAATGACAGAGGTAAATGTGTTTCTTTCTTCAAGTTTTTTTTTTTTTTTTTTTTCTGTGCATGACCTTGACTTCACCATTTCTTGCAGCCGTGAGTAATGCAGTATGTTCTTCCACTGTCGGACAAAAGTCCACTTTGTATGGCCAAAATAACTCGCTCTAAAATGGCTTTTTTAAATGTGCCTAGGTAGCATTCTTTTACATTTATTTTTCAGAAATCTACTACGATTTTCTTGGAAACACACATCCTGCTGAAGCCTTTCTCTGAACTCGGAGCTGTTGTACTTCCACAACAGATCAGTTTAGATATTGTGGCTAAACTTTCCAGACTGAGTATTACTATTTACTGTGAGAACTTTAAATAGATAATTTTGGAATTGCTTTTGAGAACTAAAATGTATCGGGAAGCAGTTTTCTGTGATTTGAGGCGATTCAAGCTGTTTCTGAGAGCTCTCAAGAGCTTTTGGCCTCTTTTATATAGCACAAAATGAAGCTTTTTCCTCATGGAGCAGGATAACATGCTGCTCCGGCCACGTGAACGGCACCAGCTTGGTGAAATCCTAAGGAAGATGTTCTTTATGATGAATAGAAAATAAATAATTAAAACTAAAAAGTTACAGCTGTTAGGGAGGATAGGCCATGACTCCACTGCTTTTGAAATAAAAGCTTTTCTTTACACCGTAGGAAGAGGTGTCAAATTGCATTCAGTGATGTCACTCGAGTCAGATCAGCCTGAAAACTGAGGCTCAATCTTAATTCATATTTTTAATCCTACATCTCATTTTGTAATGGCCTGGTTTTTTGACTTGCTCCTGAAAACAACATTTTCACATGGATATTCTATATTATTACATCAAGTGAAGGCCTATGACAGTTTCTCACCCACAATGTCTACCAAGAGGAAATCGTCTATTTCTACACATAACATGATTTACTCCGTTACACTTATGTTAATTTAACATGGGCCGCATTACAACCAAATTATCTTACGACCGATCCCTCGGAACCAATTGTGGTCGTAAGTCGACGACTGCCTGCGATTTGTATCCCTCTTCCCAAACTGTGCTCATGTAAAAATGTAGATGATACCAGTAGAATGTAAAAAAATGCATGTGCTGCATGGGACATTTCCTTGCCCTCGCATGTGCTGAATTTGCTTGACATAATGTGAGTGTACCATCAACTTAACTTTCCTGTCCTGAGGGTGTGTCTCCAACCGATGACACGTGTGTCTTGAGTAGGCAGTGCTGACAAAAGACGGATTTGAGCTGACATATATTCAAAGGAGTAGCTGTAAAACAGATAAACATGTTTCATAAAAAAAAAAAAAATGTATTACTTCATTTCTTTCTTAACACTGCAGGTATATGTGTGCATTTGATGAGGTCTTCAGCTGGGCTTGCACAAAAATCCAGCAATTTGCTTTCGAACACAACCAATGTGAAACAGTCGGAAAATAACTTCTGATTCACGGTTTCGTTGTGTTTAGCGTGGCATCCTGTCTTCAATCCCTTTGTCAGTCAGTCGGCCACTGCAGCCTGGGAGGAAGGGTGAACTGGTGGCTGAAGATGAAGGATGAAAAATAAGAAATCAAGCGTCCAGCTGTCTTGTCATTTTAAACCAGAGTAACATTTAATAGGTTCTTAACTCACCCAAGCTCATCTCCTCCACCAAATTTCATGCAAATCAGATTATTTGCATTTGTTACAAGTCAAACAAACCAATCAAAAGCAGATATTGTTGAAAGCTTAACCTTATTGGTTGAGGTGTGCACATTTTCAATTATTCTGCACTCACACTTAACCGTACAAAACTATTTGCAGCCTCTTTGGCTGGTTCATTTCTCTAAAATGAACCAGAAAAATAATGCAATTTATTGATTAGTTTAAAAAAAGCCATCCTAATGTTGCTGCGCTTTAGATAAGCAATAATCAAGGGTGTTTACTGTTAGATACTGTCTGCCAGTAATTCCTGTCTATTAATAGTGTTTCCATTAGAGAGGGCCGTGTGACTAATGGATGAGAGAGTGACTTACCTGTCTTTGGTGGATGCATTTTATGAGGCAGTGCTCAGGGACTCTCCCGTTCTCACATGGTGTTTCGGAAACAAAGAGGCCATTAGGACTTGGCAGAGAACATGATACATCCGAACTCTAATTTGCTTAGTCCAGGGATTAAATTAACTCATCTAATAGCTCATTTGGAGGAGGAGGAGATGAAGTCTTACCCTCTCTGGTGTTTTCTAATGTCACCTTGTATGGAATTTCCTCTAAATGTGGCGCAAAATGATCAATACCTTGAATAGTGTAAACTGGCAGGTGGCGTCCTCTGAAGGGGAGATGCGATAATGGGTTCCAAACCACGTCAGTAGCTTCTTCCGCCGATCTCTCTTGCGGTCTTCTGTGGGATCTATTATATCAGCTGATTGTTTTCAATGTGACTTTGATTGATATCAGAGCCACGCTGTTGTCTAGTGTCCAGACCAGAGGCTGGCTCTTCAGGAGTATCAGTTACACCGCGTTCACTTTGCCTCAACTACACTTTCATGTGATTAGAATATTTGAAAGGAGGAGCAGGAATCATGAGAGCCATGACAATTGACTGAAAGAAAAGTCATTTTATTCCATTATGGACAATAGAATTCCAAAAGTGTGCCACTATTATTGTGCGCAGTGTGTTGAGTCTCGCTGCAGTCAGGTTATCAACACGAATTTACTGTTCTTGCCATTCTTGGTTTTCCATTTTCCAGGTAGAAGCACCTGGTACCTACATTTCGGACACCGAAGCAAGAAGAAGATTGAAGGAGAGAGACGGGTGGATTCTGGAAATAGGGGGTGCTTGGGAGAATAAGAGCACATATTGGAGAAGTATTATATGAATGCAGCTCCTTCTACCTGCAAGCTACTTCAATTAATTAGGCAGCGGCAGCAGCAGCAGCAGCGCGAGTGCAGCTCGTATTTATTAGGGTGCATTGCTGCATGTTGATGTATTCCTGTCTTTTCAACCAAACTGCGTATACACACACACACACACAAGTGGCAACTCAGCCAAAGACGTTTCAGCTATCGAGAGGCAATCAGAAAATAAGCATGCTGACCAAGCCAATATATTGTTACCAGCTCGCTGGGTTCTTTTCATAGAAATATATGTTTTTCTTGCGGCTGAATGTGAAGGGGAATGAAGTAACTCAGGTATTAGCATGGGCAGATTTATCTTCACATGTATAAATGAACAACCGTGGTCAACAAAAATATGCTGTGTTTCCCCATCAATAGAAAATGCAGGCAGTTTGTGTAGAGGCAAGCATTTTTTTATTTTTTTTATTTTTTACTCGGCTCTATTTGTAAAATTTCCATATGCCCTCCTTTGCCTTTCCCACAGCCTCTCCTCACACCAGCCGGCAGGAAACAGGCATTCACTGCTTTCTAGATGACTTCCTGAAAGAAATGAATGTCTCACGGAGAATGAGAACAATGAATAATGAAACGCTGAATGGGATGTGTCTGACCCGTGCTATTCGTGCAACCTGTGCTGCAGCAGAGAGCCATGTATGAAATAGAAGTTGGTGATTACAGGGGTGGAAAGAGCGGGTAGGGCCATTAGAGGGAGGGCAAACAAATAGGTTTTCATGGTGCACATATAATCAATTGATTTGAGCGAGATGTCGGCCAGAGAGCTGCAGTCAAAATACATTTTTCATTGTGCAGTTGCCAGATTAGATGTTTTTCTTTCATTCTTGACATACTTTATTCTGTCAGAGAACAGAGGAACATTCAGCCTCCTGGCTATTATTTCAGGCTGTTAAGCCAAAAAAAAAAAAGATGAAACTTTCCCCTGATTGCACAAAAACAAGGAAGATTTATAATGTCGAAACTCCACATTATAAAATAGTCTTAACAATATTACAGAGTTACAGAGGGGAAAAAAAAGTCAAAATTATAGCAAACAGCAGAAAGATAGGAGCAGCAGGAGGTCTTCTCGCTTTTCAAAACTTGGTTCTTCACCTCATGTTGGATGCCGAGGAAATGCAAGACAAAAAAAATGAAGTTCTTTCAACCAGTCCTTGAAGTTCTAGAAAACACAAAAAGCATCCAACTGCAGCCCTGAGGCTAATGCTGATCCTGACACGAAGGAGTCATATTGAGCACTTAAAGTGTTTTTAATCCCTTTCAGCATACAGCCTCGTTTGGCAGAGACCCCTGCTTCTGCAGAGTCTTAGAAGCAGAGGATATGGTTTTGTATCTGTTCAGAGGTCTGTCAATTTGGGAAAACTGGGACACGTGAAGGGGCTTAGCATTGCGCCCCATACTGAGCTGTAAACCCATTGGTTGTCTGGGAGGCTCACCGCCTGCGTGTTACCAAACGCTCTGATCTGGGAGATCAACTAATTGCTGAACACCACTGAGGCTGTAGATGTCAAGCATTCTCATTGAAGTGAATGCCTTCGCTGTTCATTTAGCTGTGTGTAATCACAGCGAACACAAAGGCGAGGCTGCCTTTCCTGAGGTCCCGGATCTAACTGCTGCGTCACGGGTCACCGAGCGCCATTTACGAATCATTGATTTTATTGTACATCAGCGAAAGACAAAAGGAAAGGCTTTTTGCATCGCGGGCAGTTGGAGATGCCAACAAATAGAATTGGGGGGGGGGGGGGGCGCGCACCACTGGGAAGTGTCACAACATCCCAATTATGTTTCTGTAATAAGTAAAGTGATGCCAGAGTCCTCTGGGACCTTTAGCGGCGACTAATTTGACCAGAGCGACCGATTCCGATCTAATCCGCTGCGTTGTTTTCTTCTACGAAGTATTGGGACGGGCAATGAGGTGATTGATTGAAGAGAACCGCTGTTCTGTCAGATAACTGACATGGACACAGCTGGCTGCTTGTCAGAGAGGACAGCAGAATGATATACGAGTGCCATCGCTCAAAACTAACCAAAAACCGCCCACATTTGGAAGGTGCACGGTACGTGGCTTCACTCG
This sequence comes from Brachionichthys hirsutus, assembly GCF_040956055.1. Classification (NCBI taxonomy): domain Eukaryota; kingdom Metazoa; phylum Chordata; class Actinopteri; order Lophiiformes; family Brachionichthyidae; genus Brachionichthys; species Brachionichthys hirsutus. The sequence goes on along the minus strand of NC_090909.1, from coordinate 5,695,022 downwards.
CGTCTTTGTTCGGTCAAAAACAGAGCTTGTATAATATATTATCTGCACATTTCTGCTTTAATTCTTTCTTTCTCCTCTGAGAAACCACTACAGGGAAGTTAAAGTATGAATGCTGCCTCAGCCGCTGAGCAATCATCCGACATTAATTTCAGATTAGGAATATTTTTTTGTTCAAACTACTACAAACTACAGAACGCTTCGGCAGTAACATCAGATCTTAAATTCAACCTGCCTGAGAATGAGCCTCTTCAAAATAAAACCCCAGGCCCTCCCTTACTTAAATGGAAACTGTGACTCCAGTGCAACTGAGTGATATTTGACTTTGCACTATCATTAGAGAAAGAAAGCACAATAGAGCCACTTTCCATTAAAGGTCAGGGCTGTAGATAACGGATGTGGGATGATAATAAAGGATACTGTGGCATAATTAAAGTTGGAACCGCGAGACCTTTTATGTCCCCTTTCATCAGAGGGTAAAGAAATGTCGCATTTACTGGAGAACTTCTGGAACGGATGATATTACATCATATTTAAGAAGAAGAACTACTAAATCTTAAATACACCACACCAATGATTTGATTGATGCAGGCAAAAAGTGGTGTTGATTGATTTGAGTCTCTTTATCATGTCTATCGATTGGGTTCCTGTGTACCGTGGATTACAGCTGCATGTCTCGCTGCTCCAGGTAATGAAATACGAGGATCCATCGAATTGGAAAAATAAATGGGTTCTGAAAATATTGCTCTACAAAGCTAAATTGATGGATTTCTGAAACTATCGTATAATTTACAGCGGGCCGAAGTGGAGGGGATGGCACGGCTCGTCCTTATCAGCATTTTTCATGCAACGAGACACCGTTCAATGACTGAACCACGTCCACATAAAAGACTGCGGGCTCAGGGAAAAAGTGAATGTGGCAATATGCTTGAATAAAATGAGATCAATAACCAATCTAGGGAGCACAGAGGGTCAGGTTGAACAGGAGAGGTTATCATATACTGTACCTCAACACATGTAATTGAGGACCCCCCTGTTTGTTGCAGGGGCTTCACAATGGATTGCTTATTTTACGGATTGCGCTTGAGAAAGGAGTTTCATTACAATACAGGAAATTTTATTTTATTCAGATACAACAAATGCACAAGTATTATTCCTGAAAGCAATATTTGTAATAGTATTATGAAGTAAGATAAAGAGTAATACTGTTGTCGGCTCTGACTACCGAGTGTATAGAGGTCTGAGAGTGATGAATGTTAATGTAGCTATTTATTGGCTGAACAGATACTTCAACACGTTTTATAGTATATTGCTCAACTGTAGTATTGTCACGCTATTCATAAATATTCCTCTTCAAAATGAATAAAAAATAATAATAATTATGATACATTTTGTACTGAATATTTATTGCATACTTGGTCGTTTTACGGAACTGATACTGCAGTGTTGAGTGTATTAATAAGCGGGCCAAGGCTAAGCGTGAGTCACGTGCAGCAGAACACATGTAAAATACTAAATGGGGTGAATTACATTTTCTAGTTGGGAGGTCTGATCTGTATCTCAAAAAGGCCACAGCAGCTCTTCAGAGTTACACGTTGTAAATTTTTATTTATCTTTATGTGCAAATTTAACAAGACAAAGCGGCGTGCTTGTAAAGCTGGTTCAGTGGTGAATGCAAAAGAGGCGATCAAATTAATCTGTCGCTGTTGTTTTTCAGCAATGATCAGAATCAGAATCAATTCCTTTGTCATTGTCAGTGAAAGGATTCACAAACTAGGACATTTTATTGGTGCAATCGTGCAGTATGAAACATGATGATGCATTGTTTGATTGTATTGTGAGCAATTGTGCAGACAAACAAAACTAAATAAAGAACTAGACAAATCTGAAGTAAAAACACGGTTACCAGCCAGACGTGGTTTGGTGCACCAAACGCACGAGCCTCCACGACTCAACATTTGCATACCCAGTCACAGAATATCTAAAAAACAATAATAAATAAAAGGACGTTGAACATTTTTATACAATAGAATAGCGTGTTTCTTTCTGAGCTGAATGAGCTGGCTTTATAAATCAGATTACCCATTACGATACAGTACGAATCAATAATTAAACAACCCCAATAATGTTTGTGCATCTTATTTGCCTGGTCACTGTTTACCCCTGCATGTAAAACAACTGCATTGCATGAATGTTTATCCCAGTCAGAATACTGTCACTTTGTTTTCTCATACAGGAGAAGAGTAAGACAAATGAGGCAGATTGTCTTAATCACAGATGTTGCAGCTAGAATTTGATTCAGGATCCATCATTTGGCAAATCTAAATGAATTAATCCTGAAACATTTTGATTAGAAAACTGAAATTCTAATCAAAATGTTTCAGGATTAATTCATTTAGATTTCCCTCATCTTAGATTACCAACATTAATCAGTGTTTTATGTGCCTAAAATAGATTGAATACTTTTTAATTGTTACATCATTGTTTCTTTACACGAGGCCATTCTTGTTTGGGGTCTGTGAAAGTACACTAGAAATCCAAAAATATTTGTTTCTGATATTCATATTACAAACGTTTGACCTGATGCCTGCAGTTATTCTCAATGGAAGCTCAGCAGACCTGAACTCGTCAGCGGTGTCGCTCCAGCTTGGCAATACACCCCTCAGAGTCGAGCTGTTTAACAAATGTCTCAGCAGGTCAGCTCCGAACGCAGAAGGGAAGATCCCTGCAGGAGCAGCATCAGAATAAATGTGACCAGAAATACAAGTTCTGTTTCCTAATTGGTGTTTTCAACATCAGCAGAATGCTGGGGTGGTTCAGCGCAGCCCCTGCGTGTCACATGAACCGCTAAAAAAGCTGACAATGACCTTTCCTTTGGAAATCACACCTTTCCCATTCAATGAACTCATGCATGATGCTAATCTGAAGAAACTCTGCCTGGATGTGTTTAAAGCTGTAGGACAAATCATGTGATATTGTAAACGTGTTTTTCTTAACAGCTTGTTTACATTTGCTCTATGAAACCAGTGCTGCAAATATATGAGCCACTCATAGTTTAACAAACAAAATTATATTGATAAAAACCTTTCTATAGCTATTAATACAAACTATATTTAAAAAAATATATGCATTGTTGTCTATTTGCTGTAATGAACCACAAAATAAAGATTTGTTTCCAGTTTGAAAAATACAAGATAAAACCAGCCTTAAACTAATATCTGGTGTACTTAGAAATTCATACAAGCTTAATATTAATTTGTTTTACAGTTCTTTGGAATTTAGGGATTAGATGAGAATTACCCGATAAATACTGATAATCGATCTCCGAGGCTCTGTGAGTTAAGAGGATCTGCAGAACCTTTTGTTATAAATGTCTTTTTAAGGTCTAAAAAATACAAACCCTTGCCAAAATTCTGACAGTGAAAAGAGCATAAATACGAATAAGATTTGAAGAAAATGTTTATTTTTCCAGTGTGTAATCATTAAGATAAAAAACACACTGTGAACAAGATAACTTTTTCAGAAACACTTTTGACCTTCATCAGGAATGAAACTAAACTTGAAAACAAGACTTGCGTCAGGTTTTATGGCAAAAATAAGCTTCTTCAAAGAATGCGACACAGCAGCTAAAATAAGTCACTTAGTTAATTAAAACGGGTGAAAGATCGATAAAGCTCCGGGTCTCTCTCTCTCTCCTAATTCACCAGAATTAATTAAAGACTTGGAATACTGTTTTTTTTACTGTTCCGTATCTGGTTAATTAGAAACTTTGAAGCTGTAAAGGGCTCTAAACTCGACGAACAAAACAACAGTAGATCAGAATCAGAACATGCATTTTTCTCCTGAACTGATGGGGAATTGACATTCTGCTCAGCGGAATTTATCAGTTTAGTCCTGTAATGCAGTTTCAACCTCTCTGCTTTGACAGTGACAATTTAAATGACATGACAGGGGTACAGGACAAAGCAGCACCACAATGGAATTGTCCCACAGTGGCCTAAAGCCCGGCAACATGAGGCAAATGGCTTTCATTGCATCGTAACCTTGACCGCGGCGGCTGCTGGGCTTTGAGTCTGGGCCATTGATGGACTCCAGGGCCGCGTTGTGTCAGGATTACGCCTCCATGCCGTCCTGCCACCGCAGAGCAGCCAGCCCAGTGGCGAGCAATAAGAAAATGACATGTCAAATCAAAGAGAAGACAGATAATGGTATGAACCACAGGGCTTACATGTGGCTATTCTCTGTATCAGATCCACAAAATACTGAATGAATTGAATTGACACTTTGCTTCATCCTGTGAGGAGAGACATCGCGCTTGGCGCTGAATGAAGACATCAAACATGAATGAACTCGTGTGTTCATTTTTGGACAAAAGCATTATTACTGAGGGAGAAGAGACCCGGCATGCACCAGCATTGATACTTGTATGAATCTTGAAATAGCAAATATCTAAAAGTAAATGTTCCATCCGTGCAGAAGGAATTCAGCGAAGTTAGAAAAGGAAGAAGGTTTATCCTCTGCATTATTGAAAATTAACCTGTACAATTCAACTGCTTGCTTATCAAATGATTTCCTGTTGAAATAATTTATAGTAACTATTATGGGTATCACAGTGTCTTCCTATTGTCTACCTGCACAGGAAGCACATCCTGTTTTTTTTTATTACCATGCCAAAGCTTGATCAGAACTGGGGAACATGTGAAATGTGCAAGCTGCTGCGCTTTGCACCCGCTTTGACAGTTTCTCTAATCAAGCCTAACGTTTTACATGAACCCCCATCAATTTGACAGTAATTTCCTAAATGTGGTGGCACCACAATTTGCAACCTGCCACCCAAGCTCAGGTTTGTGTAGTTATTATTTAGGCAGTCGTGTTTGTTATCTTAACTACCTGAAAGCTGCTTCTGAAGAAGGTAAAATCCAGCCTGGAGAGGCAGGCGAATGGAAGTATCTTAAATCAAGATTATTATTATTGTTGTTGTTATTATTAATAATATTATTTGTAGTAGTAGTATTCTGTATTAAAAAAAATATTCTATGACACTGAGTAACATGGTGATAGTCGTGAACCACATTCAACGAAATTTAGGCTATTTTGTGCAAATATTTTACTTAACACTGAACATTAAATACACTTTGTATGAGAACCAATCTTATTCATTACAAAATCATACGAAAGCCTTGCATTGTGGGAAAGATTTCCTCGGCTCACACAGACATGATGCACGCTGCCGCACCTCACGCTCTCTGCTCATGCAGCGGAATTATCAACACTCCATGAATCAAGTAGTTGCGGCAGCCTCCTGAGCGTCCAGATGCTGCAGGGACGACCTCCGTTGACCTCACAGCAGACCTGGGATCAGTGTACTGTGGGTCTGCAATGATCATCCTCGGGCCCTTTTAGATGAGGTGTGCATAATGGGGAGGTTTCTCTCACTGAAGGATGAATCAATGTGGCATGAAGAAGAGAATTTCCAGACCATTTCCTCCGCTGATTACCCCACCACATACAGCTCCTTAATAGCTTGTTGTGTGTCATAAATCTCTTTTTACCACCATAGCATCACAGATGTATTACAGCGTATGCCTTACATATTAAACCAGAGGTGTCGTTGGGATTTGCCGTATTGTAAAGATCCCGGCAACATGTTTCATTTTTCCGGCTGTCAGGAAAGCCGGCACACGAAGCCGTAGCGTTTTTCTTTCAACAGCGCTCTGTAAAGTAATAAAGCCATCCCTGTGGGGACGGAGTAGTATCTGTCTCCTCACAGGTGGGACAACAGTGCTGGACATTTAGACATGTCCAGATGTCCAGCACAAACTGTGACATTTGTTACTATAAACATCAGGTACAGCCAATACCAGATTGGGACGCTTGAATTAATTTACCCACATGTTCAGTTACGGTCAAACATCCATTTTATTTACCCCTATTCTTTATTATTAATTGCATTGTATACGGTAGCATTTTTGCTACCCTACACCCAACACCACCAACTGTTTCTACAAAACCAGCAGTCAAGCTCGTGTCCAAAAGAGCAGGTACAGACGATGGCTGTGGATCTTGACTGTGATATTTCATTCTTTACCTGCAGAATGCTCTGCTACGCTTACTTGCTCATTTGGTTCACCGGCTGGTTAGTAATGAGCCGGTAATGTTCAGTGGGTTTATCATCGTTTCCGTCACTCCAAGCAGCTGCTTGTTGCTGGAACTGACACAAGTGCTTACAGGAAACAGAAGTCTGGGGGTCGTAAATTCAGAGATGTGCTGAAGCAGGGTGAAATGCTTCAGAAACACTTAGCTGAGCCCCGTGGGTTTTATACTACGAGAGATACCTTTCAAATACATTAGACAGCATTCATTGGATCAGGTTCTTTCATTAGAATATTTAAATGAGGGGAGCCCATGCTGACATGGGGGGGGGGGTGCAAAGTCAATAAAAGGCAAAAGAACCTTCCGTCTGCAAGGTATAAATGCGATTATTAACCAATGTTCTCAGGGCTCTAAGCACCGTCTTATAGGTCCTCACAGACTTGTAACGTACCTAACGGGGTCCAAAAGGGCATGCTGGGCTCTCAGAGACGCTTAGGCAGATTGTGTTTCAACCTTACAGTGAGTGTAAACAGAGTCCCAAACAACATGCAGCACGTGTGAGCGTGGTGGCACGGGCACACATGGATGTGCTCGTACGAGGCACCATTGTTACAGTCACACAACTTACCACAAAGTGATGTTACAGTCGTCCAATTACTGATGCGATGCCGCTATCTTGTCGCTTTCATGTTGTCTTGTTTCGGGTAGAGAAGTGGAAAGTCTGGACTAGAATACACAGACTGCTCCCAGAACGGCAGCTACTTTAATAGGCAGGGGGATTTTTCTTTGCTGTCAGAGCTACATATGCAAATGTGACAGCAATGTACAAACTGGTCATGAAGAGCAGTGGGAGAGCGCCACACATTAGTCGTCCCTGCAGAATGAACCGCACTGGCAGAACCACTAATTAATGGCAGCAAAAAAAAAAAGATTTCGATCCAGCTCTCCTCCACCTAATCAGTTTATAATAGCATTTTCGTCCTCCTGGATGATAATGTCTCCTCTCGGATGTCTGCTTGCTCTGTCATTAAGCTGCTGCAGGAGCTGAAGTGGATTTGTCTTCAGGAGTAAGTAGTAAAGGTAAGTAGTGCAGGACAAAAGAAGGTGTGACAGGAAGTAGTTGATATAAACAGCAAATCAGCACAGAAGTGTGTCTGACTCATTCAAATTCAGACATTTTGCCAAGTCATGGATTCAGACTGGAATTAGTCACAGATTTAATGTCTTCAGCTTTCTAGGCAACGTTGTCAGTCAATCCCAGTGTCCCCGACTCATCATCACCATCATGTATATCCAAATCCAACATTTAATGCCATGGCAGCTAAATAGAAGGCCTTCTGTGTGGGAGTGGATGAGACAAGAATGAGATGAGAATAAAAACGCATCTGTGCAGTATTAAAGTTCACAACAACTTTCCTTTGTCCACACTGAATGACACAAGGATGGAGCAACAATGCACCGGTGGGGGCTGCCGCATCCTGTGAGCTAATGAGCTGAAAAAGGTTTTTAAAAAATGGATTAACATGACAATATATATATATTTACCCTGCTGGTTGGATAACACTTAAAAAGTTATAAATGCTTTGTGACAATGTGAAATTATATAAATATGCAAATGTGATTTGGTGACATCATGCTGGTCTGCTCAGCAAAGATTATAAATCTTTGACCTGAACCAAACAGATTAATTTGATGCTTAAAATGCAGGATAATTTAGGTCACACGTGTTTTGATGATCCTGAACACTATCCTGACCTTGTAGTCACAGTTAATCAGAGGTCAGTGACTTTGTCAGGGTTTTATTACAGAGTTGTGCAGCGATAGAAGATGGGTCTGACTTTATGAATCATATCTTTTGGCTGAATTTCAAGAGCAATGAGTGTCTCCCAGTTCAGACACTCCTTAAGATGTGGCCTACAAATGCTGACTCCTTTTCCCAGCCGATAATATTTACATTATGTCCTGTCTTTTTCTCAATGTTAGTAGTTTTGATTTGTGATTCCTGCCTTTAATTTGGTGTCTTTCTGCTCAAAGTTGATGCTGATGATCATCGCATGGTTTCTTCATGTCCGTTGTACGTTTACTCGGAGTTTGACTTTTCACATATTTTTCCTGTTTCCTGGACTTTGACTCAGTCATCAGGTGGACACTAGTGGCTTGTTAATAATAATAAAAAAAATCAGTGGAAATGTCCATGTCTCTGGCCGGTAGCCGGATCTGGGAGGACGATACAAAGGACAGGGTGAAGTGGAGAATGTTGATTTGCTGTTGTGACCCGTGATGGGACAAGCCGACACTGCAGTAGTAGTAGTCGGCCTCCATGCTCTTTTTTTGGAGATGAAAAGGGAAAAATATATCAAATCAACTTTACAACATAGAGACATTTTACAGAATCTAGAGGTGTCTTCTCTTACAGGGGAAGCTAGATGTTGTTGCACAGTTGATCAATTAAATATATAGTCTAAAACATCCCACAGCAAAATCCTTGTTCCCTGCTATTTGGTTTAATCCTGGATTAATTCTGGACAAGTATGACAATTTACCAAAAATAGATTAAAGGATTTTTTTTTCAGAGTTTACAGACTTTGCCCATCGGTCAGGAGAATCTATAATTGGGAAATATGCAAATATCAGATGAGTCAGAAGAGTGGGAACACTTTTGAAGGCATTTTTGCTCTGTTTTTTTTTATGGTTATTGGTAAACTATGACAAATGTGATCATAACACTGAGTTATTTGATTTACTCTGTGAGAAATGCATTTACAGGAGTCGTAATTGATGTATACGATAATAGACCACAGGTTTGATCATTTCATTCTTTAAAATGATGGATTCACTCCACAATGGACTGAGAAAGCATAGTTGGGGTGATTGTAAGTTCATTCTTACCTTTGGTATGGAAATAAAGTCAGAGCAGCTCACATTTGTTTTCCCAGCCTCATTGAGCAGTAACTTGTTTACCAGAGTAGCAATTCAACTGAGCGTTTGTCATAGACCGCTGCGCTGACACTGTTGATTTGAATAAACACAAATAAATCATCTGGCCTCTTTTGCAGGAACAGAATACAATAATCAGGCACCGTAAGTGAAAAACTTCGCTGACTCCATGGAAAGCCGTGGTTGTTAAGCACGCCGGTAAATTAATTTTCGTTTGGCTGAAATGTCTTTTTTCAGCTATATCTCTGATCGATTGTCGGTTTTGTTGGGTCCGTTTGGATTACAAAGACGAATGTTTGCCAGTAACTGTATGATTGGCTGAAACGACGAGAGATTAGTCTTTTTGAAAGGTGAGCAAGATTATGATGTATGCGATCACTGGTATGTATTGATCCAGAACAACCCTGATCTGTAAACTCAATAATCAATACACCAATCACTGGATGAACCTCTGGACAAACCACTTTCATTTTTTTTTACATTTAGTATCTCTTTATTTTAACAAGTGCTAATAATAATCCAGTACTCAAACAATGAATACATTCTTTATAACATAATGTGTATAAGCTCGAAGGACGTTGTGAGAAGCATAAAGTCCTTGGAGCTTATACTGTATATACTGTGTATATATATATATATCACATTCTAGGTGTCGCCTGATCATTTTCCACGTTTTACGGGAATGTCCAAATTGGACAAGACCCCCAGTGGCAACCCAGAAGACATTGGATGAATTGCACCTCTTGTCTCCCCAGGAATGTGTTTCTAGTGACTAGAAACACCTACATACCCCAGTAATAATGAGGCGGGGGGTTGGGAGTTAAACAGGTGTTTAACAAATGTTGTCCAATATTCATCAGTCTGTCTAATTAGCATTTGGAAGTCCTCCTTAGAAACCTGTGTGGGCTTATTGCTCTAAATTTATGCTAATATATGTTCCCAGTGTGTGTCTTGTTCTGGCTCACTGGTTTATTACGAGAGAAAGACAGTAGTTTAAGCAAGTACCTCCATCCGTGAGCAATTTTTAACTTGTGCATCTAAATCATTTCTCTTTGCATTTTCCTTTCAGTGGCAGTTTGTGCGGACCCCAGGACAGCCCTGCTCTAAGTCCGCATGTTAAGCAGCCACCAGGTGACCTCTGACCCCTGGCTCGTCACAGGGCTTTGATCCTGGCGCTGGCCAGCGGCAGCACAGCTGTAGCGGCAGAGGGAGGAATCCTAGGGCCCCAATTAGACTCCGGAGTCACAGCTGGCCCGCAGCGGCATCCCTCCACCAGGGAGCTGACTCATGACACTGATGCGTCGGTACAGCAGCTGAAGGGGAGGGCAGCACGAGGTGCTACCTTTGAGGCAATGCCAATAAGCGACTAAAAAAAATATGGATGCTACCCTTGTCAAACTTTCTTGATTTCATGGTGCCATAGCAACTGACTGGTGCTTCTGGGGTGCTTCTATCTGTACACGCATACACAGCTCATATTTCAGCGGCTCCTTCAGGGAGACAACGTAGCACAAAACTGATACAGTATGACAATGACAGAAGGAGCAGAATGGGAGCTGGGAGGAGGTGAAGCTTGTCGTTTCACCAAAAAGGTCATGCAAAATGCTAAATTTGCTGCGCTTCATTAAAAAAAAAGACAACTGCTGGATGAGTTTATATTATTCTTGTCGTAGGAATGAAGGCACTCAATTACTGATCTTATTATGTTTCGTGTGTCTTCCTTTATGTGAATTATTTGATGCATGGATTTTAGTCAAAGGCATTTCAAGCATATTTATGCACATGCCATGCAATTATCTATCTATCTATCTCTGTCTGTCTGTCTGTCTGTCTCTTACACACTCGCACGTTCACACCAGTGTTCAGAATGTCGACGTCCCCTGGCTGACAGCAGCTTCCTGACTGATGCTGATGAGATTCTGTTGAATGCTGACTGGTGGCCAGCAGGCTGGCAGTGCCAAGGCGTGAGAATGTGTGCTGTCAATTATCCAAAGTGAAAGTAGCCCGGCGGTAGGGACAACTTGTAGCTGCCCCTTGACCAAATTTAGTCTCTTTAATAAATTCTTTCCTCAACCTGAGCTAAACGCCACAAGAGGCAGTTGCTTCAAGGCTTATTTCACTAAGAACGCATGAAAAACATGTTTAATGTGTCCACCCAAGCTTTCTGATCAATACGAAATGACTCAGAAATGGGTTGTTACTTGGAGCCGAACGTTCTGGCCTCCCTCCTAAGCTCACACAACTCCCGCTGCTCACACACAAATGCAACACTTTCAAAATCATGCAGAACAGCGTGAGAAGCAGCCAAACGGCCTTCCAGAAGCCAGCAAGGTTCCGAAGTGAAGCTGACTAACGCAGCTGCACTGCTGTCACAGCATTTCACCCGCCGACATGTTTGCTCCTCAGCGAACGTTTCTGTTGTCGTCCTGCTCGGATGAACCAACCGCGACGCTCTGCATCGTGGAGCTCTGGACTAAACACCTGGCAACGTCTTTCCTGCTTAATCATGTTAAACATAGATCGGCTCTGTGTCCCTTTAAACAGTCATCAGCATTCTGGTTCATTTCCTGGCTTTGACAGACTGGGGGGTTTAATTTGATCTCCTCTAAAGCCGTCCCCCCACACATGTGCATGTGAAGAAGACAAAGCTTTCATTAAGGATTGAGAGTACGGTCATATCAAATTCCACCAGACCGGCTGAAGCAAACCTCTCTGGTGGGTTTCACCCCCCCCTCCAGTGATTTGTTCAGTTGTGATTTTTCTCTTTTTGTCATGACAAATTTCATTTCTATATAAGTCACTTGTGTCTCTGCATATAATTGTGATGTCATTCACAGTGTTTGATGGATTTTATACATTGACTTTGTGACATTATAAATCTGATTAAGTATTTGTGAAAAGACAAGACGGGCAACAACCAGCTCGGACACCTATGAATAAACTGTTGCCGAGACAACCATCATGACTCTGAAATAATAACTGACTCTGGGCTCAGGCGTGAAACCAACATGTCTTTTTGTCTGTTGACTCGGATGAAGTAACCAGAGAATTATTGGCAATTGAGGGTTATTTTAATAATAATCGCTAAAAAAAAAACGTAGAAAAAGAAATCAGAGAGGCAGCGAGGGACGGAAAGATGATCTGTCACATCTCCTTTGGTGATCTTGAATTGCAAACTGAAAAATAATCTCATGTTGTGGAACCAGCAATGGATCATCTGTACTAATTGCAGTCGAAGTCATGTTGCAATCACGCCCAAGAAATTCAGAAAAGTTCAGGTGTCTTTTATTCCAAAGGGCATGGAAATGATGTCTTACAAATGACTAGGGGAGAAAAAGAAAGAAAGATAGCAGCAGAAGCTGAAATTAGGATAGAGCTGTCCCTCCTTGTAAAAGGAAATGCTTGTATGAAGACCAAAGACATTCTCACTTCCACCAGCTCTTCTACCTACATGACCCTGCTGGAATTCCAGGGGAGGATTTCTTGTCTAAAGGTCCCCCAGAGATTATATATTTTTCCCCTACCATGTGATTTATTAAAGGGGGTTGGCTGTAGAACAGTGGAGGTGCCATGATTACGGTGGGGGGGCTGCCATCATTTTCCCTCGGGAAAAGAGACAAATTAACATCAAACACGGCTTCTTGTTTCTGGAGGCAGGGAGGAAAACTTCTGTATTGCTGATTTATGGCATTTTACCTCTGTCACAGACGACTGCCCGGACCATTCTGACAGCTCCAACGTTAAATAGGGCCATTTCATTTCATCTAAATCCAAATTACCTCAATGTGTTTGCCCTATATGTGACCGAACCAACATGCAGTGATCTCTCAGAGTGAGCAGCCATGTGAAGGTTCTCAGTCTGCAGGAAGTTTAAGTCTGTGGATGTAAAGGAAACATCAAGCAAGCTCCAGTGTGATGGCGTTTAATCCACATACTCGTTTCTTTTCATGGACAGATTATAAAGGGATCAGCCCTGAGGGTTACATTCAAGTACAACACAAACCATATCACAAGAGCCACATACTTTCTCATGAGAGTGTCCTCTTAAAGGTGCTATGAAGAATTCCAAAGGGGATTTTTAGAAACAGTGTGAGATTTGTTTTCTTTCTGCTTCGGTGCAGACGTCTGGAAGATTTTAGACCCACTGCTAAAATCTCTCTGACAAAATTAAGATTTGTGGTGCAGGGAAAAAATTCGAAGATACTTTTAAAGAAGCACGTGTGTAAAATACACAAACCCTGGTTCAGTCCTTCTATGTAGACAGCAACAACAATAATATTAACAACAACAATAGTAATGACAAAAAAGCGATAATTTTGCATTTTTGCACCTATTTGTATATCGCCTTTAAAAACAAATAAAATTATAAATCAGACCAAAAAATATATATATTCATATAATTGATTAAATAACACAAAGTTAAAGAAAAGTATCTGTAAGAATAACAACAAGAAAGATGTTGCTCTGCTAAAATGCTAAACAAAAAAAAGCCTGCGAATGTGAAGCCAGTGAGGGATGATGATGTCGTGAATCATGTATTAGTGGAAATGTATTCCTGATGTTTCATTGCAGCAAACCTGAGGGATACAAACAACAACAAAGACACAATCTTAGCTGGCGTCTCCGTATTTGCACTCCAGAGCAAGACACAGAGCTTCTGCTGCTCGGATATTGAAAGCTATGCCTGCAGAGTGACGTTATGTTGAGGTCCTGCCACCGGTCTGTGTTCCACTGTCCCATCTACAATAGAACCAATGCATAAATAAACAACTTCCATTTGACCTCCCTGAATGGTCAGGGGGATGAGGGGACCAACAAACCAAGCCAAGAGCAACAACTGCAGCCAAAATAAAAGGTTTATTTAGGATTAAACAAATGTTCATTGCTCAACGAGGGCAAAACGGAAGCAACGACTTCTTGAATTTCAGACACCAGCATGCAGCAGAAGCAGAAGACAAAGGTTAGAGCCAACATTGAGCAGCAGGGATTGGCTTTTCTTCAGAGGACTCGTAATGACACGCAGCACAAATGTCGCCATCTGGCCCGCTGGCACCACAGCAGTCCTTTACGGGACTCTTAAAGCGCCACGCCCACGATGAAGAAAGCTGCAGGTTACGCCCACATTAGGTGGAGCAGTGAGAAGGCATACCCTAAAATATGACGAGTCATTGCAACAGAGCATTGTGTCATAAACTAATTGTAAGTTTTGTGCCACATTATACCTGTAAAATAAATCTAATGGAATAAAACACACAATAATACTCTCTGGAATTATAAAAATGGTAGCGGACTGTACTTATTTACTCTCTTCTAGTCAGAATGACTGCTCAAAGTGCTTTTGAATTCTACCCAGCATGCACCCTTTCCATGCAGCAGCCAGGACGTGTCTCCAGTCCGGACTTGCTGAGGAGGCTTGTCCCGGTGGGAATGTAAAGTCAGCGCTACAGGATGACTCCATCAATAGAAATGGGACTTAAATTACAAGGCTGCAATTTCCTACATGTAATATTTTACCAAAACCAATATGAAGAATGACTTCATGCTACAATTAAAGCAAAGTGATATTTTTTAATTCTAATGACAGGTACGCCTATTTCTCCTTTTTTGTTATAGTTTTCCATGTTTCTGGGAAGAGTCGAGACGTACGGGCTGAATAAGTACATCCTAAATGCGAGACACGCTCAGCTTCACAGGAGGCAAATGTCATTTGGAAGGTCAATGTTCCATGAGTGGAAATAGGTGTTCAGGCAAACACTTTCAACTTTCAACATAATGGTGTCTTTCCTCTCACCCTGCAAGTCCACTCACGTGGATCGTGCAATGTCACAGCGTAATTCCTGTCACCTCCTTCTGTTTATACTGCATATATCTCCTCGTATGCACTCCAAGTGTAAACAATTGTTTTAATCTCCCTGCTCCAGCGACGCTGAGGGCTTTGCCTCACCGCCGCCGCTGCAAGCAGCTGGAATGAAAAGCAAACAATACAGCAGAGGTGGGACTGGATATCACCTGAATGCATCGTTTTATTAACCAGGCTGACCAAGGAAAAAGGCAACAAAAATGCTGCAGCCTCTTGGGAGAATATAGCATGGTGGCATTCGCCGACGAAAGAAACAGAAGTTTTAATGCAAGCCTAGACATTCCTTTGTGGAACCAGGGGAGAGCAGAGACCCTGAAAAGATTCTGGCCTTTTCTTTGCCCTGATAATTAAATAAAAATACGACGAGAAATTAATATTCTGAAATGGCCTGTGTAATTGATCCAGTTGGGCTGAAAGCTGTCACTCAACTGTCCTGTTCTGACCCAATCACAACGTCACAGTCTTTGCCTTTAACCTATTAGAAACGCCTCCCGATGTCCAGTTGTTTTGGTTTACATCCATATGTATTGACAGAAGGTGAAGCACGAGCAGATGAACTTTAGTCTCGCACAATTGCAAAACACCTTCAAAATGGAGAAATCTGAAGGAAACAGGGTTAAAAAACAACAACGACAACAAAACAAATAAAGAACAGAGGCGTTTACGCCGGGAGAGAGATGCATCCGAGGCAGCTGGGGAACGTAGAATATTTTAAAGAGAGGAAACCAAGACAGCCTTTGCAACACTAATTTTTTTGATCTGCAACTATTATTTCAAGGGCGTATCAAAGCAAATAATATCCCTGCAGTGGTGTCTTGATGTTAGAAAAATATGCACGCTGCCAAAACACATCTTGAGCTTCTGCCTCGGAGTTAATAAAACAATATATTCATTATGGAGTTCCGGCATGCCACAGTGAGGACAGTGGAACTGCTGTTCTGGGTAGTTTCCTCGACAGTGAACATAGAAAACACAGTCGTGTTAATGAACAAAAAAAAATCACTTTGTTTGAGATTATTTGCCCTTCTTCAAATTCTTTTTTTTACTTTCATATTATAATTGATGGATGTTGATGGAAAGAAATAAATGCATCATCTGAATTATAGCTGCGTTTTCACTCGAAGCCATTAAGATCGATCTTCCTCAGTTAGAGCTTTCACAGGCGTCTCACGCTGACCGGTGGTCACACTGGCGTTAGCTCAAAGAGACAGAGGGACACTCTGATCAGGGTGGGGTTTTTTTTAATGGTGAAATGAAGAGCCCTGCAGTTAATTACGGAACAAAAGGAGGCAACCACTTTAGATCCTCAACATGATTAAGAGGACTGCGAGTCAGTGAACACGCGTCACGGAATCAGAAAGGTAAGACAAAAAGGACACACATATTGGACCTTTACATTGGTTTTTTTTGTCCATATTTATGATGACAGCCAAAACTGGCATATATAAAAAGGCAACATGCAACACTGAGTAGTACCACACCAAGTACCACAGTACAGGGATAAATGGAATACAGAGTATGCCACATTTTGTCATCTCATTAACGCATGAAACTTAAACCATCACAATAATCACATATAATCTAATTAAGTTGAAGTTGAAGGCATTTAAATCATCAAGACCAAAAAAAAAAACCCAAAGTGATTCAAAGTCAATGTTCAGATGGAATCCAAAGCTACTGGATTTATGTAGCTGGTAGTGTAGCTTAGCATCGCATACCAACTTGAGATTGTGGGAAAACAGAGAGCATAGGAGCACCAATGTAAAAAAACAGAACAATAAATTAAATTAAAAACATGATCAGATGCTTTTTTTTTCTTAATACACAGACCATTGCTAGCACATTTCCTATGTATCTAGTCTTAACACTAAACTTTACACAGAACATACTGGATCCAGTTCCAAACATGTATTTATCAGATATTAATTTTCTCAATGAGCTCTCAGCGATTGAGAACATTTTGCAGCCTCTAATTCATTTATGATGTTTCTCTCAATCTTCTGAAGCCTGTTTTGAAAAGCACCTCCAGTGTTGTGAATCAACACACCGTTCGATCAGTATATTGACAGTTCACTTTTAAATGTTTTCTGACTAAAATAAGCTCTTCTTACTTTTTTAACCTGTGCAAGCTTCCTTCAGATAACCCCGTCTTTTTAAAGAGACCTCAGTGGGTGAACCAGACCCCAGAGCTGATGAGACTTGACTCCAGGAGCCCGGGATGCATGCGCTACGCCTCTGTGTTACTGTGCGGCGCTTGGCCCGAGGTTCCAGAGAGAATCACGTCCTCTAATGGAAAACTATTGTCTGCCACTGAGGACACGCAAGTGTGTAGAATACAGATCAGCCCATCTGGACTTATGCACAAGACAGAATGGGGGTCTCTCTTCAATTGAAGGCTATTTTGGAATTGTAATATCCACTCAAGTCAATTCTGATTAAGCAATACATCTGGAGTAGACTATATTCTGGTGTGCGGCTGGCTGGTGCTCGCTGGCAGTGTGGGAATGCATACAGATAACCAAAAAATAGCATTAAAGAGGAAACAATAGGTACCTACTCTATCACGCTACCTCATATTTAACAGGATTTAATGGGCCTAAACATCAAGAACTGTCATAAGAATGCAACAACAAGGCACTTTGCAAATTATTTATTCATTGTAGTGGATTGGACGTGGGATAATGAGCACAGCGATATGAAGCTAGAGGTGTCTCTGCTAGGAATTACAGTATTATCCCTTTGCATATTGCACCATTTATGTATTCGTCCTCCTTAGGACAGCATTAATGTCTCATGTTTGTTGTTGTAGACAACAGCTTGAATGGACAGAGACTCGGGAAAGGTTCACGGTCAGTTCAGAGCACCCAATGTGCATGTAAAATGCATACAGAGCTGCTGCAGCTCTGAAGCAAATACACTCCGACACATCATCCCAGAGGACGAGGAACTCCATTTGCCTGGATTTCCTCTCTCTCTCTCTCCCTTCCTGTCTTTGTTGAATGATGATCTGTTATACATATATTATATCTCTCTCCCTCCTATTTTCCCCTGCATCTAAATGTGTCTCTCCATCTTGTCACCAGCAGGATTCAACTGCAGTCTGGAGTGTTAAAATTTGATTTTGAAAATCCACCGGTTGGCCAGCGGTAGACTCTTTGAAGTTGCGTGACCTTATTTGGGATTTGGTTTGACTTGAATGCTTGGAGGGCAGCTCATGTGGAGTTGGACAAGTCTATTGAGAGAGAAAAGAAGACAAAGACAAACATTATGAGCGCCACATAAACACCCAAAGGATATTTTAGGACGGTCCTCATCACCGTCTGGTATCTGTTTCTCTACTTAATGCAAGCACAAGGCTATTTCAAACTACAGCAATACGGACTCTGGTGCGGTTCGTACAACACAGAGTGCTCTTCTATACTAATTGCATAAAGGTGGAAAGTCGAGGCAGAGGACAGGAATCCCCGGGAGGAGATTGTGGAAGGGTGTCACAGGAGAGCTGGTGGTCCAGCTCCAAACAAGGGGGGCTATTTTGAAGGATTTCCCAAGCTGGGATTGGCTCCAGCGTAGCATGTGACCCAGGTTCAGATAGGCTGAACGCAAGACGATTACAATCGTTTTGTTTTAAAAATGGTGAATGAAAGCATATTATAAGAACAAACTCTGTGGAGTCTTTTCAAGAATATCCCAACTTTCTGTAATTCTGAACACAATGTTTTCAATATTTTTACCCTTATTGACCCGCTATGTTTTTGTTCAGTTATCATGTATTTTGCTTTATCACAGACGTCTAATATTTAAGATAGGAAACGGCATACCTTAGCGGCACCGATGAGAGTCTGGTGGGAGGCCTGGTGCAGCCGGGAGTTCGACCTACAATAGAGTATAAACAAAAACATGAGCATGAAAGTTGATAACAAGCATCATTGATCACTCGCATTGAGAAAACAAATGCCAAGACATGGTTCAATGATTGTAACAGAGGATACATTTGATCAAAGTCTTAGGATAACGTTATTTCACAGTCATTTGAAATATTACTGCTATTTATCATACTTGTTTACAGTTTTTAGTTACATAAATCTAATTATTCCCAGCTGTGTGACTTAACAGAGACAGGAAACCATATTGCATTTAAGTTTAGAGAGGTTTTATGTTCAACTATGTTAGGGGAGAGGTTAAACTGGATCAGGTTGTTTACCTTGCGGGGTGGAGGTCTTTTTAAACAGCTACTGCCATCCTCTCTCTGCGGAGGTCAGCTGGGGGTCATTTAGAGTCGCTTTAACGGGACGGGACAAAGGCAGGCTCTTTAAACGACTGGGAGAAGGTCACGTGACCGGTGGAGAACAGAAAGAGCAAAACAAGAAGAGAGCAATCCCCCCCCCCACCTGTACTGAAGCGAACGCGACTTTGAGGTCAAGGCCTTGGCGCCGTTTGTGCCAGGGTAAACACTCGTAGCATTAATGTGTGTTTACGGATGATGCTTGACGTGATCAGCGTTCGCTTCACATTGAATTATACGAACAAACAGAGAGGAGAGAGTTTCAAGAGACGCATTGCCGTTATCGCCAAATTCAACAAATCTCAGTCGGAGCGATTTCCTATAAAATGCATCACATGGGGTTCAAATATAAATAGGAAATCTTTTTTTTTTTTATCAGATTGCTAAGGTCATTTACGAGGTCACAGACATGCTGCTTGCACTTTGAGCATATTGGAAGCATCTGAAGCTTTGTGCGCATGCATATGTTGTTTTATTTTGTTTCTAACTCAATACAACTCTGCATTGTGTTTAAATTAACAGACCTTCATCTGATGGATGCTCCAAATTTATCCTTTTCACTTGGGGTTTGTTAGTTTAAATTATAAGGCTTTTTAATGAGGCCATAATTATTCTCTTCAACACAAGTGTTTTCTTTCAAAATGTTTATTTAGCATCAACAAAGAAGAAAATATTAAAGGGCTTACATGAGCTAAAAATTAATATAGTATGTACTTTAGTATTGTTATCCCTACAAGGTCAGAAAGGTATTTGTATCGTATTAAATCAAACAATGACATCAAAATGACTCATTTAAATCAAAAGTTAAAAAAAAAAAAACACACATACAAAAAAGCTCCTGGACTGTTTTGGTCTGTACAGAAATTATGAGTGGCTGTTATAATATTATTAGTGTGTGTGTTATAGGGCGAGAATCATGAACACAACCACATGGGCTTCTTCAGAATTAAACAGTTGACGTTATCCACAGTTGCACACCATGCTTTTATAAGCCCTTTAACACTAAATACCTTTTATCTTACAAAAAAGGAAGAAACAGCAATATGTATACAATATGAATTCTCATTTTCAATTTGTAAATGTTTCATATACAAGGGAGACAACTTTACCGAGTACCCCTCAGAAAAGATATCTACAGTACTGCACTTTCCTAGAACTAAGCTACTACAATACGCAGTTCAAGGTTTGAAGAATTGAGAGTGATAAATTCAGTTGCGCCGGCAGCTCTGCAGAACGATTGTATCAGCGGCTTATTGTGAGTCACTAATCATTCCCGCGAAAAGTTGCTTGATACAATGTCATTCTTCACAATCACGTAGCTGAGAGAGAAACTTAATGTGCTATGCAGTCTTTCTTAATCTAAAGGCCTGGGCAGTTCCTTACTCCTAACTCCTTCTGTGTCTCAATTTCATTTGTTTCATTTGCGGTTTAGTTCTCAATTCTAAAAACGTGGGAGCGTCCATAAAAAAATCCATTACTTGGGTTGAAACAGCCATGAGGACTCAGGTGTTGGTTGTATAAACAGTTCAATATCTGGAGTACGGCTGCTCTCTGTACGCTCCCTTGGTTGTTCGTGCTGACGGTGCTTTGCCGCGGTTGTTTGCCCACTCGTCCAGGCCTGGAGACGAAAGAAACAGAAACAGATGCAGAGTCAATACAGAGGCGTCATATCCATTCATTCATTTAAACATTGTTAGAGTCTTTCAAGCACCATGTAAATATCACAAATATGCCGGTCTTCGATATAAATAATGCAGCAAAAAACAACTTTGTGAGTGTCTGGAATCGATGCTGCTCATCTCGGAACAAAAGCCCAGTTTCACGCCATTGAATCATACAAGAGCTCTCCTGGAAGGACGCATCTCAGATAATTGAATGAAAGGATAAAATAGCTACTTGAAAAGGCCCCGTTTAGGGGCTCTAAGCAAGAAAGGTCACAATTACCATGAGTCCAAATCAGCCCCTCTTCACCCCCTGGCACTTCTCAGTGTGAAAGTGCCACTATCGATGGCACCGTTTGTCTGATCTCCAGCAAGCGCTGAGACTTCCCTTGAGCTGAGACTCACAAAGGGTTGTTTTTGTTTTTTCCCTGTGTACAGGCCTTCTGTTGCAAGCACATAGCCAATACCCCTTAATTAAACCTGTCACCCCATCACTAACAGTCACTTTGAAGAAATAGACCAAGGTAACCTTGTGTTTCAAGAGCAAGGAGGCACATCAGCACTGTTTATCTGTTTTTCTTTGAGCTGCTGCCTTTTTGTTTCTGTGACCCAAGCGGCAGCGGTTTTTATTTTACGCGGCGCTTCACAGCACATTAATGAGTTGAAGGTGTATACTTCTATTTATATGGTCAGAAAAGTTGGGGAAGTTTTTATTAGCTTTTCCTTCCAAAAAAAACACATTAAAAATCCCTACAGAATAAAACAAACGCATGCATGTCTTCAATATATTATATCCTCCGGATGATAAAATATGTATCATATTTATTAGTTTGCCCATTGGGAGCACATATATTTACATTTTAATGAAAAACATATCAAGAAACCATCCACTCATTTGCTATATCTAATCCTTATGGCGTTGGATGGGCCTTAAACTACTCTCCATTTCATCTCAGAGAGACAGATCATCCTTTCCGCTCTGAGCTGTTCGATGAATTGAACTGAAAGTGACATTTGTATTCATATGTGCTTTTAGGTCTTTTCTCTGTCATAACCATGGCAAATACTTCAAATAGCCGTGATACAGTCGGCAGCGTGGTGGCACAGTGGTTAGCACTTTTGCCTCACAGCAAGAAGGGTCCAGGTTCGACTCCTATCTGTGTGAATTTTGTATGTTCTCCCCGTGACTGCATGGATTTTCTCCGGGTTCTTCGGTTTCCTCCCACCTCCACAAACATTGTAATTTAGATCAATCGATCATTCCAAATTGTCCGTAGGTATGAGTGGTTGTCTGTCTTTGTGTGGTCCCGCAATCTTGGCGACGTGCCCGGGGTGTACCCAGCCTCTCACCCATAGTCAGCTGGGATAGGCTCTAGCAACACCTGTGACCCGCAAGGTTGAGGTCGTAATAACTCACAAACTCTGCACATCGGGATTTAAACCCAGAACCTCTGGAAGAGAGATTATAGCGCAAATCCCAGCACCACAGCGTCAGTGATAATTGCATCAGGATCTTAAAATGGCAAAATATTTACTTGTAATGAATAAAAATGTGAGTAATCCTGTAATCATTTAAATAATGATGCATAGCAGCTACTTTCATACACATGCTTGGACAGACAAGTATCCGCATTCAGCTGTACAGCAGCATGGACAACTTTATAATTGCTCTACTATCACTCAAGTGCAAAATGACCTTGGCCCACTTTTCTCTAAATGCTGTCAAAGACCACTGACTCAGCGCTGCTCAAAGGTACCTCAGTGGCGTTAAGATAGTCCGAATGCCGGAGCTATACGTAGCTTCTTTTAGACACAGCCTGGATCTGAAATCAGTCATGAAACTAACTTCTGTCGCTTTCGTTCAGCTGCAGAGCCGCACGCCGCGGCACAAAACACAGCCAACAACATTCATTTGCTTTGAAAACAGCGCTTGAATAAAAAGGCTCCTTGGTGAGATGAGAGCGTGTTAAGTTGGATGTTAGGTATGTTGCTCGCGGGAAACGTGATAAAGAACATCACAGGGTCATTTTCAGCTAAAATGCATTGCTCTGATAATAAACTTCTGGCTATTATCTGGCACCTCATTGAATCTGGCTTGTTAACACACAAAAACGCTAAACAGCAGAGTTGCTCCCTCTGTGTGAACGTTTGTTGCGGGTAGGTGCGAGCACACTAGCTATGGATCAAATGAAGGGATGACTCTTTTTCACGTGTGGTTTAAGCAGCTTTGATTGACGTAAAAGAGGAGGAATGCAGCTCTTAAATGATTCTGCAGCTTGCTTTTGACACTTCTCCGCAGTCACCGGATTCATCAGTGCTGAAGACGCAACTTTTGTTTTTTGCAGCCAAGAACTCGTAATCAAAAATCATTGAAGTAAAAGTTTTGTTGAACTCACCGTAAGAGTCGTATGATTCGCCGCTGTGTCCGTACTCATAGTAGTCGTCTGAGCTGTGAACAGAAGAAATATTATGTATTTACTGCACGGCAGTTCTAGAACAGCTTCCAGGAAATAATAATGAATTTACATACGAGTTATGCAGTGATAATAAAGCAAATACAATAAAAAAAGAAGGAAAACAAAGAAGAGGAGCTTTGGTCACATTTGTTGTTCCACGAGGAAATTTCCTCCGATGCTCCTCACAAAGCTTCAGTTTCACACAACTGCATATAGAGACCTATGCGGGGTGGCAACTTTAATGAAAAAAAACAACGGGGGGGGGGGGGGGGGGTTGGGAGCCAAGTTGCACATTTCTCGCTTATTTATTTATTTATTTGCAATCGCCGATGCTGACAGCACAATCCTGCGTCTGTATCGTTCAGTAACCGCACCATCATTCAAGAGAGGCAATTCATCATAAAGCTGCCATTGTGTCGGCACCAGCCATCACAGCTGGGTCCTCTCCTGCTGCCTGTCAGACCCTGACAGCAACACCTCTCTGCTCGCCAGATTAGAGCGCTGAAGGCACCATCCACGCTGTTTGACTCATTGTCAAGTGCTACAATTTAGTTACATAATTAAGATACTTTTGCCATTTACTTCATGTATTTTACTAAAATTCTACAAAATTTGGAAACAAACGTTTAAAACATTTCTGTAGAATATTTACAATATACCAGCTTCTCCTTACTTACTTTATTCTTATATTTCCCATTACATATAGGGTTATAATATGTTTAATGTTATTCATTTACATTTTAAAATATTTATATCTAGATAATATATTTCATTAGCAACATTTTGCTGATGAAAAGTGCTTCCTGCTGATTTGAATGTTTGAAACATTGTCAAAAATGTATTATAAAGCACTTTTATTTGGACTGTTTCTAGTGTATTAAATACATTGGCAGCAGTTTGACCAAAACCTATATTTGGATTAAACTGTTCTTTCGTGCGATCGTAGCAAACATAATGTGTTCACCCTTCACCAACGGAGCAGAAATACCAAAACGTTGTCGATGCAACTGTAAAATGTTCCACAATGCAAGACATATCTGAGGAATAGGCAGCCGCCCCCTTTACTTATATTGCTTCTAAACAGCTGCAACATGACAAACTCAGTGGCTTCTTGGAAACAGTTTCCTGGTAAGGATAAGCAAGACAACATGAGTACATGACCAATTGTGGCCAACAGATGGATTCTCCTCAAGAGCACTATGGCAGCTAAATGAGACATGAGACAGCTCTCCACAGAGGCTTGCGCCTTAAGTCAGGCTTAGCATACATTTTACACAGTTCATCATTCAACCACAAACAATATCAAGCCAGCAGTGGCGAGTCAGCCCCCCCTCCCCACACACACACACTAAAATAGTCTCCCTCCAGGTGGCGAGGACAGCTGTCGTCGCTCTGAGCGCAGGTTTCCAGTCAGCCCCGGTGACAGAGGTGCCACCATACATCTGCCACAGATGCCAAGTCGCTGCAGTATCCTTGACACCACTCTTTGGAAGGAGGGAGAAGAGCGGGAGACAGAGAGACAACTGAATACAAGTTCTGGCTCAGCATGGCGTGTTCTTCGAAACCAGAGCCGACAACATACTAAATAATTACAGTTCACATTATGCTAAAATGTAGAGGCAAATTGGGAGAGGTTGTCATCCTCAACAATAAAACACCTAATTAAACAAATAGATTTATATAGAATATAATGCATAGTTCAACATTCAGCTTATCTAAAAAAAAAATATCATCATACGGAGGAAACATTCAGTCAAATAAGCTGATGATGTTGCCTTACTGGAAGTAACTGGAGGCATCATGTGAGGCCAAAAACATAATTAATAATAAATAGTTAAAAAAAAACAATGAAACTGAAGTTGATGAGCACTCATCTCCACTGCGTTGTACATTCTACATTTATCATTACTGATCAGAAATCACAACTTTGCCTTTTCAGGAGTGAAGCTGGCTGCATGAACACAAACATGAAGTGAGGTGCCTCATAGGTGTGAAAGGGCTTTGACTTTCTAAATAGGATAGCTTTTGATGTGCCTTTCGACTGTAGAAGGCATCCACTGGCCAATAAATAAAAGAAAAGGAAATAAAGAATACATAAAATAAGGCAGGTGCAAATACAACACTTATTAGATAAGTATGTCTCTTTCATCAGGCATCTGATTCCAAGCCTCCTTCTCCACAGGTAAACACCCCGTCTCTCCAGAGCATCTGTCATCTCTAAAAATGTTCCGTCTTAAGCACTGATGTTGCCAGTCCTGGGCGCCCTGAAACAGATGGTGGTGTTAAATCTGAATGATGTAGTACACGTCCCTAGTGGACTTTGTGTTCCTACATCACCATTACTCTTCCAGTCCTCTGTGATAAATTAGAAGAAATCTAGTAGGACATTACATGGGGTTGCCGAGGTAACAGTGTCTGTTTTGATGATGATAGAGGCTGATTCCTTCTGTTAGCATATTCTGCGTATATTGAACGTGTTGACTGTTCATGATTCAAAATATGTCCTTGATGGGCCTCATGCACAGTAATGGGGCTAATGTTTCTTTTTTTTTCATGCATTCTTGGCACAAGACTGAAAAGGTGAACATGCCTCATTATGAATGATCTGTCTACACTGGCTTACTTGTGATTTTCAGTCAGGAATACAAGGAAAATTTGAAAAAAAAACTTTTTTTGTTTTAAACAATTTATTTAAAATGAAACTCAGAATTTAAAAGAGAAACGCTCCTTGTGATTTCTTAGTGTGATGACTACCTGCAATGTCGACCCGTACCATAGAACCACAAAGGACAAAACGACCTTTGGCATACATTCCATCTTACAAATAAGTGATCTTAGAATCCACAGTTTGTCATTTTCTTCTCCATAGTTATCACAATAAGAACCTTTCTAATCGAGGGACATTACATTTACACTACAAGCTCTGCCTCGTTTTGTTCCAAGACAGAAACAGTGGCATAAATCCTGCCTGCCTTCTGCTCAAACAACCTTATTCCCGACACGGCGGTTGTCATTCATCTTGACAACTGTCTACCTAGAAAATAGCATCGAGGTGCATCTGCGAAGCACTGCAGGCATTCCAGAAACAGGCAGCTAACACAGGCAATCTGTATCAAGAAAAAAAAAAAACACAATGCTTAAATTCCCATTGTACTAAACGGGTGTTGTCTGCCTGAGGGCCATGACAAAAGAAGGAGACATCAAATAAGTAGCACTGACAAAACCAGGCTGGTCAAATGCATTGCATTACGGGCGAGTAGAAACAATGCAAAGAAAGCAGCTGAAGTGACAACAGACATTTATATATGGCCTTTTTTTTTAGATGGCAGGCAAAGGACCACTTTGTAAATGTAATCTAAAGAACTGCAACATTGCAAAGGAGTAAAATGTAGAATTTGCTGGGACATTGTTGAATTACCATTGTTAGACATGTCATCTGCAAGCTAGGCTATAGGGACGCTATTGTCAACCTGTTCGTTTTTTGTGATCAATTCATTAAAATAATAATCTAAACAATGTACTTATAGATGAGATCATTGTCACACCTACAGCCACCTTTTATGCTTTGCGGGTCACAGGACTTGCTGGAGCCTATCCCAGCTGGCTATGGGTGAGAGGTGGGGTACACCCCTAATGTGTCGCCAGAGCATTGCAGACTAAGAACTATGTGTTTTAAAAATTCATGGTTGTTTGTGGGTGAATCATGCTGTGCACATTATACCGTCTAAATAAAGAGCCGCATCGCCTCATTGGAGCTGATAAATGGATTCCTGTTTAATACGGTATGCAAGATTGCACGTTTACTTAACCTGTTGTTCCCATAGTGACTACAACACATCTCACCATTTGCAGCACCACGTAGTTATAACACATCTAGACCGTAAATTGTTCCTTTGTCTGCATTTTCAGCCCACCTCTTAGCTGGGAACTCAATGATTCACGGACAACAGCATGTTCAGTAGCATTCCTTTCTGTGACTTGAATGTTGAGGCAGCTCTAGCTGGTGGCCGTTGTCTCACATCTCCCAATGCAAATCTTCCCCATGCGTCGCATATCAAATGTCCATATCTCAGTTGGCCTCAAGGAAGATGCTATGGTGTGTGTGTTTGATAATGATACTTGTTTTCAGCAGTTTCGGAGCTCTTTCAAGCAATTAATTCTAGGCTGTTGCACCATTAGGCTGCAGCTACTCTCCTCTCTTCTTCTCCTTCGCCTCCATCTCTTGTAATAAAATTTACAGTTGTTCCTCAGGGATGAGTCTGCCCTTTAAAACACTGTCACACAGCTATACTCTCGCCCTCCAGCCCCCGGATGGAGTCTAAGATGTAGCGTACCAAAGCAAAATGCAAGGGAAGGGGCAAGGTGTCAACAGCTTGCAGTCTCTGAGGTGTCAAGTATGAAATAGTGCTTTGATCACAGCCGAGCTGAGAGAGCCAGTCTCGCCAAGGCCTGTTGCAGTATCTAGTCTGGGCTGTGTCTTCTTCTTTTCCTTTGGACTTGTCCCGCCAGAAGTTGTCACATCAAATCAATGGTCTCCACTTCACCCTGTCCTTTGCATCGTCCTCTCCAACACCAGCCACTCTCATGTCCTCCCTCACTACGTCCATGTATCTTCTCCTGGGTCGACCTCTAGCCCTGTTCCCTGGCAGTTCCATCCTCAGCATCCTTCTACCGATATAGTCCCCGTCTGTCCTCTGGACATGTCCAAACCATCGAAGTCTGGTCTCTCTGACCTTGTCTCCAAAACATCTAACCTTCACTGTCCCTTGTATTGCCTAATTTTTAATCCTATCCAAACTGGTCACTCCCAGGGAGAACCTCAGCATCTTCATCTCTGCCACTTCTAGCTCCGCCTCCTGTCTTTTCCTCAGAGCCACTGTCTCTAAGCCGTCCATCATGGCTGGCCTCACCACTGCAGATACTTTCATCCACCCATTCCAGCCTGCCTGCACACGGTTATTCACTTCCTTTCCACATTCTCCATCACTCTGCACTGTTGACCCTAACTACATGAAGTATGTACTCTGTTTACGCCTGCTCACCTTCATTCCTCTCTTTCCTAGAGCAGACCTCCACTTCTCTAAATTATCCTCTACCTGCTCCCTGCTGATCATCTGCAAACATCATATTCCAAGGAGCTTCCTGTCTCACCTCATGTCCATTAGCCTATCCATCACCATGGTGGACAAAAAGGGGCTCAGAGCTTTTCCCTGCTGCAATCCCACATCGACACTAAACTCTGTGTCACTTCTGACATACCTCCCATTTCCCTGAAGCGGCATCTCATTTTCTTTGCTAATAAAGTTAAATACACACTCCTAGAGTATAGTTACACAGGTTGTCATCAAATTTGGCATTGGTTAGGCTAGCAGGTGTTTGATACAAATAGTGTTTAATGTGCATTACATTGCAAAGCATACAATGCAAGGCATAGAATTAGCACATGAAATCTGATTCACTAATAAAGATATAATTAGCCAGCTGTGAATTAATGCAATTACTCACAGTGAAACGATGAAATCACATAGAACATTACTGTGCTCTCACTGAAGGAGAAGATCTTAGTGTCACACAAAACAATGTATATTGGGATGAAATTAATAATTCATCTTCATAAGTCTTTAATTTTTTAATAGTTTAGTTACTTTAGTAGAAGTGTGTTTTGCTTTGTTTGTGTCTTGTGTGTGCAAATAATTTGATTTCATGGCCTGTGACATTAGCATGCTAATAATGCACCAACAAAGGCAGGAAATAGCATTGAAAGCCAGCCAGTAGTCTATTTATTATTTGTATGCAAATAAATAAGTTAGAAGGATAAAAGAGTGGTGAATCTTAACATTCATATGATGGAATTAGGGGATGTTAGTTTTTGGTTTACAAATGTCTAAAACAATTAATAAATTAATAAATTGTTAATATATTGTCTTAAATCCAACACATTTCTCTGTTGAAGAATGTGAATTCTTCTTCAAAATTTAAACATATATCAAATAATAGCAGTTAGAATATGCAAATCATCTGAGTGACAAGCAACACTCTGTTAGCCACCTAAAGCTGACATTAACATTTCATGCTGAATGCACTTTTGGAATGCATTTCATATTTCAAGAGAATGGAGGTATCAGTCAATCCACTGACGGAGCCTTACACTCTTTGAAGAACAGCAGCCCTTCAAAACCACTCGCTTTCTTTTCCTTTATGTTCACAAATGCCAGGGCTGTTTTCACGCAGAAGCCATCGGGGTAATACCACGACAGAGAGATTGTAAATTGTTCTGCTTGTTATCTTCCGGCAACTGAAATCCTGGCACACAGTCAGAGCTCACATTGGTGACTGGGAGCTCCTTGGGCTTTGAGAAACATTGTTAGGAGACTTGTCATCCACATGCACACACACACCCATAAAAGCCACATACATGGACACACTCCCTTGGAGGAGCTGGTGCAGCTGGGACCTGCTGGTTTTCCTCAGGCTCGGGGTGAAAATAAAGCACTTTTGTCCATCACAAAGCTAAGCAGGATTGCGGCTGTGAGGAGGAGGCTATGCGAGGACAATATTACATTGCACCACGCAACTCAGAAATACAGTTATAAAGCAATAAGTGGAATGCAATTATTAAAGGTTGTGCATATAAAATTGTTTGGCTGCAAAATACCAGTGGCTTTTTTTGATAGAATAACAATGTTTTATATTGATAAACATGAGCATCCACCCAAAGGGAAAAACAAAACAAAAACATGGCACACAATATACTTTATCTTCATGCACAAATCAAGTCAATCCGACGAGCTTAATGCCGTGTGCATGGGCAATGTCAGCCTGCAGTAAGAGTCAATGCTCAACCAAATTGAGGACACATAAACAAGACAAAGAGTAAGTGAATCAGCTGTCTCTGGAAGCACAGACTTCAATGTCTGTGCTCTAATAGTGCTTTGTATCCAACCGATTACATACATGAAAATCTCTTTGAGCAGACCCAGCCTCCAGCCTCGAAATGATGCACTCCATTTTTCTTCGCTGCCGTCCCTAACCCCCCCTTCGCCCCAGCTCCCATTGTCACTGAAACACTCCCACCATTATTCACGAGGCAGCTTTTAAAATAAATAGCTCCAGATTCCTGAGGCGGACCTGTGCCCCCCCCCCTATACTACACTAGCAACACTTCAAGGTACATCCCTCTGAGTGTTAGAGAGGATGTATTTGTGTGGGAGTGCAAGCTGGCCAGAAAAAAAATAAAAAAAATAAGATGTAGCACAAAAGATGGATGAAGCCTCGGTGACATATATCACCTTCACAAAAGGAAACATCGACCACCCGTGCTCACAAAAGCCAGGGGACAGAGTAATGTTCTTTTTTTTTGCGGTCTGCTTTTCCTTTCTTTTCAGCAGCTGTCAATACAATCTGATTTTTGACACACTAAATGTAGCAACAATTGTTCTTCGTTGAAGTGTCATTAAGCAGGCATACACACATGTAGCACGCTGTGTGTTGATGAAATGCAGTGGCACACCATCATGCCAACGCAAAAGCTAACCTTGTGTGGCTTGCGGGGTGTAATAGCTTTCTGGATGTAAGAAAATCAAAATCAAAATCAATGTGCATTCAGCTGTGCAGGATCCACTGTTAAATTGAGATGAGAAATGCACCTTTTACCTAATAAGCAGCAATGAATTGGAAAGTAACGTCCAATCAGCCCTCCACTGATTCTACAGAAATTGGTAAAACAATAAAATGTATAAACAGAACTCTTGAACTTGAGAGTCTACAAGGAATCAGATTGTTTCACATATTCTAATCCTGTTTAGAACACATACGTTTTGGGTGGAGAACTAGCAACTATTAATGAACATGCATCCAGCTGTTCTAAAGCCAAGACACTTCAAAAATTCAAATTTACCTCAAGCACTCGAAGATTAACATTTAACATGACTCCAGCTAGGACTCCCTGTCATCAGATAATGCTCATAAATGTACATTTTGAGAGACAATGCAAACACAATCTTATCCACAAAAAAAAAAAAATCTGTAAAAGATGCAAGGCTTCATCCTCTACTGGTTTTCCACCATACCATGATGGACTCTGGTGTGAAGTGTGTCCAGCAGAGATTTCCAATCTGAACAGATGAACAATTGATTGAAATATTGGTAAAAATTCCAATAATGCGAAGTGCATTATGCAAGAGCCGTGTTTTCTTTTATAACATATATATGTTTTTATGACATAGGTGGAGAATTGTGGTGCTAATTTTGTAACTTGTGCTGTATAACCAAGAACCCAATGCCCAGGCGTAAGTGCTAAAAATAAAATACACTTACTTTTGTCCTTGATTACTGTAGTTGTTGTCATACGATTCATATCCCTGGTCATCATAAGATGTTCCATAGCCGTCATCATATTCCTTAGGCAAAAGAGACAAAATGCCATGAGTTAC
This sequence comes from Brachionichthys hirsutus, assembly GCF_040956055.1. Taxonomy (NCBI): domain Eukaryota; kingdom Metazoa; phylum Chordata; class Actinopteri; order Lophiiformes; family Brachionichthyidae; genus Brachionichthys; species Brachionichthys hirsutus. The sequence goes on along the minus strand of NC_090909.1, from coordinate 5,663,304 downwards.
CGGAAATGCATTGATCTTAAATGCAATGCACATAGATCTTCAAATTAGTATAGCTATAGGTCAACTAAATCAATTTGCTCCTCTTCATACAGCCAGCCGTTGGTGTGGCAACTGCATCTCAGTGTGAACTGACAGTGGGAAGTAAAGACTCTGCTGCAATGTTTCATCACCACCTCAAAATACGAGCCTTGAACATCTATTTGTGTTTCAGCAATCTGCCACTTCTGGCATCCCCCCCCCCCACCCCCAGCACTCTAACCACTTCCCCACAAAGATGAACTTCAAAGTGAACCCGCCCTAATTTGGGATAAATGGGTCTTATGTTCCACAAAAGGCGTCGACCCCTAGCGACACTTCTCTCATCCCCCACGCACGTCTTGGCTAATTTCATCTGGCCCTGATTTGCATGCTTTAAATGAAATGTCTGTAAGATTTAGCAGCACAAGAAAATGCTCATCACATCCATTTTATTATTAAGGCCCTAATTCCTGATTAGACACATGCATTTGCCAAATGACAGCATTTGAATTGATTCTTGTGATCGTTAATCCTCCAGAAAAGGCGTACAAGAAACGATCCCAAAGAGAAGAGATCCAGATGTAGCAATACTTCCTTGTTTCTGGGTAAAGATCTTGCAAATGGTGCAATTTAGCAAGATTTTTTTTTTTTACCTCTCATAGTCATCCCACTGGGTCACATCCAAAATGTATTTGTGATGTTTCTAATGCTTTCATATGAATGGGAGGTGTTTTTTGTGTCCTTCTTTATATTTGTAAATCTGCCATTACAAGTATTTTTTTTAAAGTCAACAACTCCTGCACAAATTCTAGAACAGTTTTTTTTTTGCTAATACATAACGTGCGCTCAAGAAGCTGTGTGCATTGGTCTTGATTTTCAATTTCTCGTTTAATTGCACATTTTTGATTCAATCAACTCATTGAAAGACGAAGGTGAAGTTTATAATACTAAACTTTTGTTGAGTTAGATGTTCATTCAACTTAAGATGATAGTGAATCATATTTAATTTCCAGTAAGTACTGTCCATCCTAACGGGAATGCTATGGGGACTGAACCTGAATATAGATAAGTTCCTTCAGCAGCTTAACAGCAAGTTCATGTTACAGGCATTCTTATTGCCTCTCAGACAATAGATGAAAAGCCCCTTAGCAAATGGGCCCTGAGAATGATTACATCCTGTTGACTCGACAGCAGTCAGGTTTAAATGCTCTGAAGAATTCGTGAACTGGAGTGATGGATATTCATCAGTTTTATTCTTAGGACCGATCTTACAGGAAAAGCTCACCCCAGTGATGAATATGTATGGGATTGCTATACTGAAGAGTGTAAAGCGAGTCAAACAACCTCATGTCCTCATTATCTGTCACAACATTATTTTCATCTTCTGCTTTGGATACGGGGTGTGTTTTATTTCAGTTGACCTTTACATTTTTAAGGAAGTTTCACTTCCTGAGAGCAATACACACTTTTTCCGGGAGCAGAACGCTCACATTCACACCTGGAAACAGCCCAGTTCAACCACAGTGTGATCTGCTCTTGACTGAGCCAGCTCCACTGGAGGAGTTCCAGTTAAGGGTCTTGCTTAAGGCCAGCTCAGTGGTGGTAATGAGGGAGAGCCAAGCACTCATTTTTTTTTCTTTTCACCCTGCTGGTAAGGGGGAATTGGGTTGGTATCTAATCACAAGCTTGCTTTTCTAACCTTTAGGCCAACGCTGCCATTTTACTAACCAAGTAGATTTTAGCTGGTCATAGAAAAGGGGTTTCTGATGCCAGAAATAATGGCAAGACAAAAAGATAAAGCATTTATATTAAGCTTTAACTGTTTGCATTGCATTAAATGGCAACACATTTTTCCCTTCACATGTATAGGTTTGAAGTATCAATGACCTGCAGTCTGTCAATGAAAATATACTGTTACACATATAAATATGTACTGTAGATACTTAAGCAAACAAAAATAAACCAAAAACAAACTATGCAATATACACTGACTAAAATCAAAAGCCTAAAATGTGACAACCCGAAGATTGAGTCTGAGGGATGTTTCTGGAATGCTAATACAATCTGATCTGATATACTTCATTCCTTTCAATATATTCAAAGCTGTCTTTGATATACAGTTCAGGCTGGAATAAAGATTCGTAATAGCTATTGAACGATGAGCATCTCTGCAGGAAGATAAAAAGCAAAACTATAAATGCGATTGTGAAGGCATTTAAATACTTTATTTGTGTACACAACAATGAGTCAAAGGTTTTCTGATCATGTCTTTTGTCCTCGCTTGTTGCGTAATTACATTAAAAGACTATGACGCTTATTCATGCTGCATGGGTTTCTACTGCATGAGTCGTTCAAGTAAGGAATGGAAAAAGAGCTTGTCAAAACTGGAAATCGAAGAGTGATGGCTTCACCCGGATAACTGAAAGGGTGGGGGCTGTACCAGTTCTAATATCAGTTCTAATACTGACATCATAATATTTAATACAAAGTTATTTCAGATCAGTGCTACAACTTTTAGTTCATCGTTTGGGATCCATGTGTTTCTAAACTAACTTAATGAATTCAATTTCCATTTTTTACATACATTATTATATTACTCTAAGAAAGCAGCAGGGGATGTTCTATGAGTTCATATGAATTTAAAACTACTTGAGAGGTGTCCATACACTTATAGAGGAGGGCTGTTTATATAGTGTCATGGTTGTTGTTTTTTCCTTGTATTATTTTATGCTTCCATGCCCTGCCTTTATGTGTTGCATCACTTCCTGTGTTCTGTGTCTGACCTCTTTCCCTCTCGTTGTCACACCTGCTCTGTTTGTCTCACCTGCTCCTCGTTCCCTTCGTCACCCTGCATGCTTATCTCCCTCCCTCTGTCTTCAGTCCTCCGCCAGTTAGCTGAACCGCACAGTCACATTCCAGCCTTGTTTCTCACAACGTAGCCAAAGCCGTAGCCTCGTTCCTGAACCTTTGCCTGATTTTGACATTGCCTTTTGCCTAACGATGTGGATTCCTTTGCCAGCGTGGACTGTTTTCTGTTTACCAAACATTTTTTTCTGGATTAAACCCTTCTGACCGTCAGTCTGTGCCTCTACATTTTGACTCCATACCATCTGCTCAGAGTTCTTGACATTTAAAGATAAACTGATTAGATTTGTTCTATATCAAAATCAAAACAATTCAGTATCACATATTTATGCCACTTTGTAGACAGGTTGAAGTTAGAGAGAACAAACTCTAGCAACAACGTGAGCGACATAATGTCGGGGATGAAAAAGATCACCAGGTGTGAAAAGGGAGGCAGGCAGGCAGCAGGGAACCGGTACAGAGCCAATGAGTTGAACAAAACGTCTTACCCCCTTCCAGCTCCCCTACCTATTCAGACACCCAGCCCCCATAACATCTCCTTCATATCTATCACTCCTAACCCCCCTGCACAGGTCCCATGTGGTGACCACACGTACCTGTGTCAGATATGTGTATGGTTGGGAACTGATCCCACGTAAAATCAAAAGGTAAGGAAGTAGTAAACAAATGAAGTAGAAATGTCATCCAGAAATCTTGCAATTCCAGCATTAAATTCTTAGGGAACAATCCAGATTTCCAGGGAGCAAGTGAATCGAGCTATCTCGGCACATTTGAAACAAACTCAACAACCCAACCAGCATCGCTATTTTTACAGGCACACTATCAACAGAAAGCAAAAGACAGAATATACATATATATATAGGAGATATCATTCAAAACACGTCACTATAATACATTACCATAATTTCTGTTTACTACTTTTATGCCGACCTTTCAAGTTTGAGCAGAACAGGTTTCAGGGCATCCCATGAACCATTATTGTGAAATGAGTCATCCACTTATCTTGGCTGTAACTCTATACAAGGCCTGTCCACTTCCATTGGACAGCAGTGCATGTATTAAAGACCATATTAAACTTTAACAATGACATGTTATTGCATTTTGTTAGAGTAGATGCTCTCTCTAACCGAGTTACAAGCAGGCTGAGAGGAGAAACAGGCTTGGTTTACAAATTACATTCAGCTGTAAAATGTATTCTTTTCTTTGCCGTCTGACAAGTGGAAAAATGACTTTAAAATCAAACGCCGCCGTGGTGATAGTGCGCTTTAAGCTATTATAATAGAGCATCTGATGCGTCTGAATAGATACGCCATTTACTTAAACTATCTGAGAGAGCATAACAATTTATATAGAGACAGTTTCTAACAGCAAAACGGATTAGTGTAGCAGTGAGATGTTGGGGAATAGACAGACAGTCGAGCGAGAGCCGTTTCTAAGTGAGCCTTTCATTTGTATGCCAGTGGATGGCTGAGAGGCGTGTTGTTAAAAGATAAGGACTGGCCTCTGAGGCCACTGAACAGCAGTATCACCGGCGCTCCACTGTGCTCTACAATAACACTATAACAGATAGAATGCCGCTGACACCCACAGCAGGGCTTTCAGAAGTTGGATTTGCTCCCTGCGCACTGCACTAAATCCAAATGAGTTCAGCGACAGACCGTCGTCACACTATGAACTTTGCTGAACGGCACGCGCTGCATGGCCTATCCTAAAGCCCCAAAGTGTCGCCAATCCAAACAACAAAGGAAGAAATTAAGCAAATCAAAAGAAAAGCCTCGTTCTACCCAGACGACTTTAGTGCACTGCCATCTGCTCAATGAAAAATACTGCACAGAGCTGTGCCACATACTGCTCTTAACTTCTACACAATAAAAGGAAAATAGCACCCTGTGATGTATGCAAAAAAAAAAACTATGCTTGGGCCTTTCAGAACAATACAGGTCATCTGTCATTTATTCAGCGCTTCCTGCCAGAATATTTCATAAAGCTGTAGAGCCTGGAATTTACTGAAACCTTTCCTCTGCTTAAATAGAAATCATTCTGAACATATCAGATTGATGGTGTCAAATAGCTGTCCCATGCATCAAGTTGAAATATAACTACCCTGTGTTACACAATGATGTCATTCTTTCTATTTTACTTTAGCACATTTTTGTCTCCAAAGCTCATTCTCATATGTCAATTAGTATGAGGAAAATTCACTGGATCCTATGCACATTCTCCTTGTGCAAGAGGGAGGGGGCAGCATAGTAATCAATAAGCCAACCTTGGCATCTTTTGACCAAAGTCTGAATGCCAGGAGATACTTGCACTGTTCAAAAATTCTAAAACACAGCATGACATGGCATATCAGTGAGTTCAAATTATATATTTTTTATTGTATTTTTTGCTGTGATGTAGCTGCTGCAAGGGATTATCATTTATTATAACACAGGTAAGACATACAGTATCTCAATGCCAACTAATGAAGTACATGAAATGAGATTTGGCTGCAGTCATTGTAACTATTCAAGACTGATTGAGCTGCCAAAACTGAATCAAGGTATAATATCATTTATGTGATTTTGTTTGCAATAATAAGATTACAAAATGCAGTTTTACTACGAATGGACTGTATAAACTATCCCGACACTGAATATGTTGTACAACCATGTGTCTTTGGGGACAATATGGCCATAAGGTCACCAAGGTCTGGTGCAGTTTGTCTCCACGAGAGAGAGAAGAAAAAATAAATGCCTCGGGCAGATCAAATGTGTTGCCTGTGACGATGCAGCACCAGAGAATGAGAATGATGAGAACACAGTGATACATGAAGGCAACACATGTGAACATGAAACTTGCCTTTGCCATCTCATTGATAAATACAAGAGTCTATTTGTCAGCGCCCGACCGTGAACACTTGCCCTGTTATTGTGATACATTCAGATCAAGTCAACTTCATTCAGCCTCTAATTTGCTGTGGTGAAGTTGGATTTATCATCCGACAGATGTTTAGGGTGTTTTTTTTATTTTCCCTCCGCAGGTGTGAGTGTTGGGGGATGCGGCTTACAACAGTGGCAATGATGGGAAACAGCTGGTTGAGGAGTCATTCTCTATGACCTCCACACATTTGAATTGCAACCTCTCAATAAACCTGCCACACGCGGTTAGGTATGGGCTGCTGGGGCAATTCTCCAACGTGGGCCACCACCTCTCTTCTTCAATCTGTTAAATATGCAATGTTGATGCCCGAGTCCCTGAGGGACTTGCCTTGACAGTGCAACAGGAGACTCTCTTGGCATATGCACAAAGGCTTTGACTCTGAGCCTAATATATTCATATCTGCTGCCCAATGATAGTCCAGTTAGATTCCCAAAAGGCTGCGCAGGTATGCTACAAGACTCAAATCACAAATGACCACAATAACAAATGCAAATAGTGTATGCTAAAGTAAAGCATAAAAACCCAGAAGTGTGGATTGTTCAGCACTCAGGATGCTTGAGTTCAACTCATTCAGGCTCTGCGACTTTGCCAAGTTCACTAACTACCTGGTAAACGTATAATAAACAGGTGTAGTAGTTGCTCCTGAAGCAGATGCACATTCTTTTTCCTGCAAAGCACTCGTTAAAGGGCCCGTTGACTCAAACGTTTGGTTCAGTAATTCACAGTTGCATGTTATCTGTGTGGCACATACTTCGTGTAGCATAAACACCACAGACTGGTACGAGAAATTAACCACATACACAGCATGGACATTCAGCAACATCCGAAAATAGGAACCTCATTTTTGGTCATTTTCTGACCCAGATTTTTTTTTTCAAACATTTAATGACAGCAGGGAAACTCATGCTGTGGTCAAATGATGAAGTACAGAAGTTCTTCTTTTTGGTTGCCAATGAAAAGAGTTCAAAAGGAAAGCAGATGAGCTACGTGTCACAGCCAGTCCTGCTGCTGCAGTAGCTGAAAGTTTGAGAGCTGGCCGAACTAACTTTCGGAAACTAGAATGCACCTGCTATTTTATTAATAATTAGAAACTGACATGCTAATGTTTTTGATCAAACACTTCAAATTATTAGAAAATAATAAAAGAAGTATTCAGTCCAATGACAATTGCAAACACAATTATAGCCAATGTAATTTGGTCTCGGCACTTTTCCAGCACAGCACTTTAATTTACTCACATATTCGCCATATGTGTCCTGAACAATGGGAGGAGCTGGTCGGTAGCCGGCAGTTGGGGGGGCTCCTCTGGCTCTTTGAACCCCTCTCCCTCTGGAAGACGGAGCTCTGCTGGGCGGAGCCCCTCTGGGTGCTGCTCCACGGGGTACGGCTGCGTGCAAGGGAGGGACTCCTCCTCGACTCCTGACACGAGACACAAAAATCTAGCTTTACGTCAAATACGTTTTACGTCTGTCTCATTAGACGCAACGCAGCATGACGTGTTGCTGAATTACTTTTTGGTCAATTACTGTGTAAGAAAAGTGAAAACACTCATGTACTTGACAGATACTGTTTTCTTGTGCATTTGTTGATTTTAAATATGCAGTCTTGAAATAAAGGTTTAGAATAAACTATATTATAAATAAGAATATAGCCACTGTGATAGAATAAAGTCAAAACGGCACGGCAGTATAATCACAATGGAAGAAAAGTCAAAGTCCTTTGTAGGAAATCAAAGGTAGTGTGACCTTGTGGTTTTGTAACATGTTGTTTGAGCTTTTTATAAGGACTGAGCTTTATTTTAAGAGCAGATTTGAAGCAGCAGTGGGAAAAAAACCCACAAAGGTTGCTCTCTGGGTCATTCTCTTTCAGTGTATTCCATTTCAACTGTGCAGCATATAGGTCAGACTTCTCAGATCTGGGGCAGAGTGAAGAAAAACTTCCTCTAGTTTTCTATCCAAAAGAAAAATCAAATGTTTATTTGATGCATATTTTACCACCCTAAGGCAGGCGAGTGCCCTTTACCACCGACAGAGCCATACTTAAAAGCTACTGAGTTTTGGTATGGAACAATGCATTTCATATTTAGGAGCCTTTGGACCCTCTGTTATCAGACTGAAGTTAGACTAGAAAACTCTACATGCACTACAAATTAAAACACAGCCAAATATATATCTGACTTTGAGAAACACAAAAAAAACCCTTTCTCTGTGACCTTGTTTTTCTAAAAAGCACATGAAAGAAGCATGCTTTCTTTTCTAAACACAAAAACATAAACATTAGAACACTTTGTGTTTGTTTTTTAATAGTGTTCTAATGGCCACGAGTATTTTTACTTGAAGTCGCGTGAGGTCTCAGCGGAGCTTGAATTAATGTGGGTTCACAAGGATAGAAGGGAGGCAAGCATCTACTGGAGTTTATTTGCATATAAAGGCTTTATGCAAATCTGGCTTTGCTTGGCTCATGTTTAAAGACACCAGACACTGCATCACCGTGTACTACTAGACAGTATTTAGCAAACACTTACATTTACCAAATGTACACAGTACCAGCTCAGAGTGTGGTTCAAAAGAACAGCAGAGAGACTTCATTTGCCCCAAATGCTGCATATTTCCTTTTTAATATGTCTCCTAAAAGCATTTTAATCAGAAGACACTAGCCACATCAAGGACTGACAAAAAAGCCCACTTTTTTTTCCCGAGGTCAAATGTCCAAAGGCTGATAATCAATTGCATTGCCAGGAAATAAAAAATAAAAACCAACTGATACGATAAAAGCACTCAGAGAGCCCAGACCTCCGCCGAGCAGCTCATTCCCCTCCTAATTATTATCTTGCTAACGGACGGATGGACAAACCCCGACAAATACATAACCCACCTGCCTCGCCTCGGCAGAGGTAACAATATCATACCCACTGAACATCACTTTGAAAGTTTTAAAAAGCAGTCTTTAGTTATTTAAATACTTGAATTACTTGTACTGGTAGTGGTCTGCAGGATTCAGATTGCCGACTTGAGCATGGTATTAAAAAACAACAACAATAAAGCACGTAATCCAATTTAAAGAACACAATATTATGCATCTTGACTCAACAAGTGGGGTGACAAATCTGCACAGTAAATAGGAAGGAAAGATGAGAGACTCATATTCAGAGACGATGTGGTTGAACTTAAGAAAAAAAACGGTTAAGTGTTACAGCAGCCTCTTCATCAGAGAACAATGTTGTTGGAGGCTTTCAGGTCAGTTTGAGGCAAATGCTCTTCATTTTTTAAACATGTGGCTTCATTTAAAAAAACAAAACATAAAACCATTGAATACAGCATAATGTTCCTGAAGTGAATCACCCCCATGTGTACAAGGTACAGAGAACTCAAGCTAACATTTGACGCATAGCTGCCGCTGTAATAAATTCTGGCACAATTTTTTTAGACAGTTTTGCATGTCTGAATGAATCTCATTGGTCCATACAGCAGGGAAATGGAATTAACTGTCAAAAAATAAAGTATAAAAATGTCCCCTTAAATTTATTGGAAAAATAAAAAAAACCCAGAAAAGGCTGAAGTATTAACTCTGACAGTACAACAGTGTGAGGTATGCATCTAATTTAACCTTCCCAGTGGCTCCATGACTGTAATGTCAATAATGCCCTGGCTAACTAAAGTGCATGTATATGGAACAACGTGCACACTAGGAAGCTGGTTACCTGGGAGGACCTGCAGCAGGTGTCCCCCGTCCACGAACGGCTGACTTGCCTCTCACCGACGGCACCTTGGCGTCCTCCGAGCCACCATTCAGGTATGTGAGCTCCTGTAGCTGGGCCTGTCTGATCTCATCATTGTAATCCTGCAGCACATACAAGCAGACTCAGACAGCGATAGACTTGCTTTCAATTACACTGTATTAAATGTCGCCCTTTATCTCTGGGGCTACAGCCCCAGGGGATATCTAATCAGTGTACTTTACAGTACAGCTGTGACCGCTGTTCCTGAGGTTGCAAAAAAATTCAGATCTCCCACTGATAAATTCTCAGGAACTCATTTGCCTTTATCTCCTTAAGCAGTTGTTGCTTTTTTTTAGCATTAATTTAAATTACATAATTAAAATGGAAATACGTCTTTAATAATAAAATGTTTGATGTTTTTTGCTATGTGTCCCATCTATAAATAAATATGTTTAATAGCAAAAGTGAGGAAAAGGGGGCGGGGCCTGCCAATAGTTACTGGTGAGATGTAAATCATCACAGTTCTGAGCATCAGAGAGATCGCCTATAACGAAGTAAGCACAGTGCTGCTGCCAAAGAGGGTTTCAACAACACTATTTTAGTCCTGTTTTACTCATGACCCCCCCACCATGGATCACACACAGATGTTTTCCACACAATCAGGTGGCCCTGAAGTGAAGGAGAGGTTTGTCTCTGCAGTTACTCTCTTCACTCTGGACAGGCTTTAAATGAGCTGACCTGGGACCATAGAGCAGCCAAGGTGAGATTCAGGAGGAGATAAAGGAGAACCAGAGTGTGTGAGGCTGTTGAGCGTATACAAGGAGGGGGACATACCGGGATGAGAAACTTTTTGATCTCCTCCAGAGCGTGGCCCATTCTGGCGTAGGCTTCAGCTGGTGGGGCGAACACCTCGATGAGGACGTGAAGATCTTCGTTCAGGTGGTGATATTTGGATTCGCCGCTCTGCCGTAGCTCTTCTTCCTGATGAAAAGAAAAAAATCAGCCATCAACGATCAGAGGAATGTGCATGGGTTTGCTGTCACAACAAGGGATGTTTATTTTATTTGATATATTGTTGCAAGGTTTCGTGAAATGAGTAAATAAATTTAAAAAAAAGGCCATACTCATGAAGGTTCTTGTGAACAGATCATCATGATGAGCTCTTCTACTGTCGGCTGCCAGCTTCTCCTGATTCATTTATTTTCCCAACATTTGCCTGTCATCGTAACAAATCCACAGATGAAGCATGTCCTGTTCTCTGCTTCATCATATCTGTTTTTTTTTTTTGTATTTAAAGACATATACTCTTGTTGGAGTAATGACTGCCAGGGAGCATTAGCATTCAGAAAGGAAATGCTAATCATCCTGGGGAGTCTGATTGCCTTGATGGTTTCGGTCCCTTCTTTGTAAAAACAAAACAAAAGGAAGACTATTGTAATTGTTAATCCAAATCAATTTAAACATGACTGTAGTCTTTAGAACTGATCTACAGTATCCATATATATATATAATATATATTTAATACACTAAATTGCATTCAATAGAAGAACACACATTCCTCCGTATGGTGGCGTTGTATCGCCATCTTGCAGTCGAAACGTGACGTCCACTACAAAACCCTGATTATCTAACATTGTCCTTGACACTGCCAAACAACTGCTGCACCAGAATTATTTTTGTCATAGCATCTTATTTGCATGAATTGCAGTAAAAATCCTACGTTTCTCAGTGGTTCTGGAGTTTAACATTCACCCGTCGCTACTACAGAGGATGCCAATGTGTACATTGCTTCAGATTTATCTGTAGGCAGATGTACAGGCATAAAAGAAAATGTACTTAATTTGCTTGTTTGTTGCTTAAATATCTGAAAATGGAGCAGACTGAGTTCTCTCCCCCTCCGTCTATGTCGACTGTAAACAACAAGGGGCTGCATGGGCCATCCCGGCCCGACAGAAACAGGCCAGTATAATGTTATTGATGGTGAGAAATAGGACAGCCAAAACCCCCAAATGTCTCCCTCCACATTACACAAAGGAAATAACAGGTTTGGCGTCCCAGTTTTTGCTTTAAAAAAAAGAAGAGAAAAACGTATTTGCCGGGGCAATTCCAAAGGCAGTAACTTCCTATTTCACTTATTTCTCTCCAGTAGCAGGCAAGCAAGTGTCTCTGATGTCACCTAATTATAAATAACCTTCTTTCAAAAGTGCCTGTGGTATGTTAATGATATGTTAATTTCCCCTCATAAATCTGTGCCTTACGAGCAAAAGGCTCATTTGCGCATGGCGCCAGTGCTGCCGTTGAGCAGGGAGTGTCGGCATGTCAGATCTGTCCATCTCCTTCCTTTTAAAGTGCTCCTTGATGTATTTCCATGTGAAACGGGATGAAAAGTAATCGTTATCTCATGTAACCATAACTACGTTCAAGTCATGCGTTAATAACGTTGGCTTGTGTCATCTGTGGACTGTATCCATGGATTTATTTTGTATTTATATCAATATGGTCAATTTAAGAAGTCGATATATGTCGATGCTATATAAGGATGAGACCTCATTTGGTATAACAGTCCTTATATGTGACCACATCACTCTCATATGATATTGTGGACATCGCAGCAGCTTTCACCAATGGGGGCAACTCACCCAGGACTGATAAGAAGCTCTGGCGATCCAGCAAAGCGTCCAGCCATCATAGCTAAAGGTGGGAGATTGCAGTCTGTCGGTTTTTCATATCTATTGGCAGCTTTTTCCTCCTGTTTACAATCCCCCCCCTCCTGTAAATCTGCCAATAGCAGACGGCAACATTGCTCTGAACTCCGGCAGACAAAGCTCAGAAGTAAAGAATGATTTAAAGCTGCCAGCATTTGCATTTAAATACAATTAAGGACCCAAAGTGAAAGCTGGTTCATGTTCTAAAATTCTATGCAAATCTGTCATTTGAGACATCGTATGGAATTTATAACCATCATTACATAAAAAAATGGCCTCAAAGTCCTTCAGATATTAAAAATCTTGAGTCAAATTATATGGGAAAAAACGAAGAAGAAAGTCGATAGCGTGTTATAACTTTATTTGAACCATTAAAGCTCGTTGTCTGAAAACAATTACAGATGCATCAAGTCACATCATCTTAGTGTGTGAAATGCCATCGTGTACATGAGTTCCTTATTGCTCTGTCCTAAATAATAATTCCTGCTGTTTTAAACAGCCACGAGCTCGTAGTGTCTTAATCAAGTCTTAGAAACTCCTAGTTTTATAACCATGATCTGGTTGTTTAGGATGATGATCACCGGTTTTTATAGACATATCATTCATGAGGACAGAGACGCTGTTATTGTGAAGTACCGGTACTGTATTTGTTTTAACGCTCAGTCCGGGCCAAGAACCTTGGAGGTTTGTCATGACGGGAACATAAACATTGCTGACAACAGCAGTGGGATATTCCAGGGGGAGATGGGAAGCGATGCAGAGACACGGTCAGCAGCTCCGGGACAGGAGTGCATACATTGTGTTGCATTATCATATTGTAGTGCCGCGCTCATTCCCAGCGGTGGTCTAGGTAGTTTGCTGATTCTTGCTCAAAACTCAATTGTACTTTTTTTTTTTTGGTAAACTTTTTGTGAGGTATGAGGTAAATGGTAATTCTTTAGTTGTTTTATAATATTAACTACTAATGTTAACACCATTTTATGTTCCTTGGCCCCGCTGTGTTTCGCTGTTATGCTTTTGATTTAATCCATTTACCAGCTGCCAACGCAGCTCCTCTATGAATAGAGCTCACACTGGATTGACTGGCTCCATTGTCATAAATAATGTTGTCACGTATTAAAGTCAGTATTGGACAAGCCTATTATTGCAGCCCTAACTTGATGTTCTTGTAACAAAAATAAATTACACAAAAATAATGCACAAAATAAATATTTTATTAACTTATGCTACTTTACAACAATGTTGGCAAATCTACTTAATATCACCAAAGGTATAAAGAGAAGCATGTTGAAAGTGATGGGGCAGAGTCGTGAAAGAGATTCAACACGGCAACAGAACATCACAATGACATGAAAAAAACAACTACAAAGCTCAAACTGAGCGACTGCTGTGCAATCAGCACACGGCATAACAATGTCAACTGGCTGTAAGAGGGTGCGAACAATGAAATGTTTGTTGCAAACGCTGTCAGTCTGAACCTTATCTTCCATAATTCCTATGCTTGTTAATGTGATTTTAATTATACTATCCCAAGATCATCAAATGGCGATGGATAATTTTTACTAGGTTAAATTTCTAGTGTAGGACAGCTCTCACCCAATCTTACAAACAATAAAAGTATTTCTCTCAACAGCTTGCAATTAAAGCAAACACAGGATATTTACTCAAACGTGAAACAAAGACAGTGTGATTGTTTTGATTGTTAGGGAAATTAAAGAGGGAGTACAAGTCCCAGAGAGGAAAATGGATGAGTTAATCGCATCGGTAACGAGAACAAACGGGGCACGGAACACGGATGCCTTTGCATCATCCTGCTGTGACAGCACAGGAGAGCCGTGGTGCCATAACCGGCGAGGAGACGCTGACTTCGACAGATCGGTGCCTTCCGACCTGTCTTCACTTCCATTGTTGTCAACGCAAGGTCAACGTCCTGCGGCAGCAATCTGAGCAACCATCAAGGCTTCTCACGGCATCTTCTCACACCACTTGTAAAGAGCTTAAAATGCAACTGCTCTGTTTCATCTCCCAGCATATCTGCTGCATTGTGCTCTCCGAGTAGCCTAAATTAATCTCTTTTGCGTTGCAGTGTTCAAGCTCCCGAACTTAGACAAGGAATATCACATGTTGCGCTGCTGGAAACAGGAAGTCGGCGGCCAGTTGAACATTAGGTAGTTTTATAGCTAGGGTGGACCACTCTTCCTCCCTTAAAAAAAAGAGAAAACTTGTGATGGGTTTGTGCAGACAGGTAAATGTTGCTGAGGTCAGCGCATCTTCATGAGAGATTGTTTTCCGGGTGCTCCAGAGCAGTTGACCATCAAACGTTATTGATCACAGTAATCACAAAGAATGTGTTGCACGATAGGATCATCGTCACTAAAAAAAATCACCCTTGCCAAGTGTGTTGATTTATTCCCTGTTGACCAGTTCAGTGTGCAATCAATTCATTTAAACCCTCTCTTTATCCACCCAGATGTAAATGGCTGATTAAAGTTTCTTACGTGGATAATGTCTGAAATATGAAGTTGAGCCTTTTCTAGGGATCCCTTTTTTTTATCCACACGTATATGTCCAAATAATTAGAAATATAATCTGTATATCTTGACAGTTTAGATAAAAAAAAAAAAAGATGGATAGATACACTGCTGTGGTGTGTAGTATGTGTGTGTGTTCTGTTTATGAGAGAGCCAAACCTGAGATGTCACCCGGATTTGGTGATCCTTGAGATCATTCCCATTTCCATAAACTTTTGAAACTTGCTTTCAAGATGAAGCTATTTTTCAAAACTGTGTGGAGTCCACGTGACGTAGCTGTCACTCAAAAGAAGAACGAGTTACCGAGGGGATCTGTTCACATCTAATTTAAATTGAGGCATATAAATTTAAATATGAAGGTGCGTTCACTGTGGGAAGAAAAAAATATGCAAACAACAAAGGCTGCTCCATGTCTTGGAGAAGTTACAACAAAAAGTTTCTTAGACTGTTTAATTTCTAATTGCCCTAAACTACCGTATGTGAATGATACAATTTAGCTTAGCACAAATTGCATTGATGAGATTAATCAATTAATCAATTACACAAATTAAATGTTATTTAAAGTATCTAAATTAGCAAAAAGTAGTGGTATTCTTGTTAAAACAAGACATATCCTGAACCAGAAATCACTTTACACTCTGTAGTATACACTAGGGTAGTATACACTTATACTACCCTGTTTGACTTATTGTGTGGAGGTGTGGGGAAATACTTAAAAAAGCACTCTACAGAGATTATGCACAATGCAAAAAGGGCAATTCAAGAAGTAAATAATGTAGGGTATTATGATCACACAAATGCACTGTTTTTAAAGTTGCAGACATTGAACTTCATGCACTTAGTAGAATTTAAAACAGCACAAATAATATATGAAGCATGAAATAATTTACTTCCTGGCAATATAGAATAAATGTTCAGGGATAGAGGCGGATGATATGACTTCAGGGGCAATTGGAACAACCGAGTGTACAAACCACTCTGTAAAGCATGTGTGTTTCTGTCTGTGGGGTGAAGCTGTGGAACGATTTGCCTGAGGGGATCAAACAAAGTATAAATGTTGGACAATTTTAGAAAAAGTTAAAGAACTTTGTGTCAGAAATACAGGCTGGATTGAATGTTAAGATACCTAAAACATGTATATATTGTTTGATGAATCGATTAATGGCTGTGTAGAAACTGACTTAAAAGGTTTGCCATTTTAGATTCACCTATTGGGTGTCGTCGTTTATGTTTTTTGTTTGTTTGATATTTTATATCTTTGTTTGTTTGTTGTCGAAACCTGACAACAAGTAAGGGTTAGGCATCTAAAAGCTTTTTGATTCAGCCTAAACATTTTATTTTCGGTCGAGCTTATTGCTCATCTTATGCTTCTTGGATGCCTTATCAAGTATGATCGAAAATAAACAAAATAAACAAATAAATACGTTAAAAAACATTTTATTTTTTATTAATTCATCAATTACCTATTATCTTTGGATCAATAACATTTTTATGGGAATTTTTCAATATATGTGACATTTTATTCACCAAACAATTGAATATTTTGAGGACAAAAAGGCATGACATCAACTATCTATCAATGTTTTTCTTAATTTAAAGGTCAAGACCAGCCAATGGACTGGAGTGTTACCTTTTCTTTGTCTCTCATGGATCCTTTTCCAAGTATTGACATCTTTGTGAGCGTGTCCTCCTGTAGCCTCTTTAGCGAGTTCCCACGCGGCCCGAGGAGTTTGCCGACAAAGTTAAACTGCAACAGAGAACACGAGCATGGGATCAAACAGATGTGGGTTGACATCAAATAAACCTTGTGAAAGCTCATTAATCGGCAGTCTTTACCCTGCATGTATGGGAATATGACTATGAGAATGTTTTTTGGGATGTTCACTTTGTCCCCTTTTCACAGGTGCATTGAGACTAAGAATTAGAGTTTATTCTTCCTCCAACGTGAATGGCCTTTCCTGCATTTAAATAAGTAAATTTCCATCTTTATCAAAACACATTTTATAATAGAATTGTTATTGGGATTTTTTTTGTGTTTCCCATTATGATAATAAATGTATTATATGTGATTGCTCAAAATTGATGCACTAACATTCATCAACAAATGATAGCCCATGTGAACTGTTCACCAGGTCATGAAGTAGTGAGTTGAATATAGAATAAAATGTTAGACGAGATGCTTATGTGGTGATAAAGAATCAGATAATTCTGAGTGAGTTGCTTGCAGCTTGTCTTGTTCAGACTCTCAGACCCTGAAGACGGCGCTCAAGGTTTTTTCAGGGAATTTATTTCTAATGTCAAGGAGTCCACAGCCAGCACATTAATTTAGAAGTGATTAAACAGTTCACTGCAACTACTTACTAGGCGTCTATTATCATGAATTAATGGACATTTTGGTGCCATTCTGAATCAACTGTTCACCCATTCACAGAGTATAAATGATGAATGATGTTCCCGTTTTTTCCCCAACTAAAGATAGCTTTAGGGTCCAGTGCAGGGAAGAGAGACAGTGAAATTCTTATGGAGCAACCTCCAACATTTATAAGAAATAATGACATGAAAATTAGATTGAGAAAATAGGATTAGAATGAAATCCAATAACCATATAAAATCTAAATCTCCTTGACTTCATTGCTACTGCTGTTTTGTATTTTATTCGAATAATATTAAGTGTCCATAACTAATGAGATGGCAGATGAGATTTAGACAGAAGAGTGATGAAGGAAAACAAAATTTGGGAACATTGGTTAATGGACTGTACCTTAATGTTAATGTGCTGTACCTTAAAGTCAAGACACAAGGGTTAAAAACTCAAAAATGAGAAGTTCATTGTAGGAAGGGCAAGTTGGTGGTTTCTTGTGCTCATTTTTCTAAATAACTAAAACACCGGCTGAAGATATTTTAGGCATGCATTTCACAATTAAGTAAAATCTTATTGGTACATTACGTGTCAAAAAATATAAAATCCAATGCAGCAAAAACCAAGATGTCATCAGTTTTAGTCCGAGGTCAAGCTTCCATACTCTTTCCACAATGCAATATTAAATCAAAATGATAACAAAAAAATAAAATCAGTTCAGCAGATGGAAAAAAAGCAGGTCAGCCAACAAATTAAGTTCCAAGTGCCACCAAGTTCTACATTTCCAACCGTCACTATTTTTTTTTTATGAAAAAGATTAGAAATTACTCAATAGGGGAGAGGAAATATTGTGTTTAGCCTTTGCACAATTATATTTTTACTGAAATCGGTTCAAAGCATTTTTAGATCCTGCTGAACTGCATATTCCTGACTGTTTCCACATCCCCTTTGTCAATGTGAAACATCATCATAATGTGCTGGTTCGAGTTAACATTGAACTTCACCACCTTTGGCATTTTTCCATCTATCAAAAGCTCTCTGACTTAGATTCCTTCACAAGGAATGATCCATTAGCATAAAGGATACGCTGTGTGACACCCACCTAATTCATGCAACCTTTACGCAGGTTAAACACAAATCCACTAGCAGCTGGAGATGGCCAAGTACACAAAGGAAGAGTGGCTTTTTCTTCTTCTCTCTGTTTTCCTTTTACAGTGAGTTATACACTTGTCACCCTCAACCGTCTAGGTCATCAATTAACTCGGAGGAGGTCCAAAACAAAATAACCACCTTGGTTGCCCAGCTCACCTGCCTCGCTCTTGCCTTTTGTTCAGAAAGCGAGGGTTTATGAGGAGGCTTCCACCAATTCCTGTGTGAGGAATTTGAGACGGAAGCTTCAGAGATTCGCTCTAATGCAGAACCTGACTGATGGGTTTTATTCCCATCAGGCTGAACTCCAGCACTTCTCACCTACTGTATTTTCATTCAACTTTTATAATTACCTCAAGTCCTACGACCGTACAGGACCCCTTTCAGCACTTGCCCCTAACTTAATGCCCACGGCACTAATCCCAACTCTGCACTTGCAAAAGATAATATAGTATGTAGCCTCCTGCAAATCTATGACTGACTTGATGAAGATGTAAAAGCCCCACCTTAGCAGTAGAGTGTGTGCTAATGTTGGTCCATTTTACGCTTTGTACTTGATCGGAAACATTTCAATAGCTCCTGCAAAATCTGCACACTAATTAACTCTAAATGTGCTGAGATGGTCATAAACTGTTGGGTCGGGGAAATTACCTTTAAAGTTATCTCAGCAAACAAGATTAATCTTACCTCTAATGTATTCAAGTTTACAAAGGATCACCGAATGAGACAGCTATAACCGTGGTGAACAGAGGATGTCAGGAAATGTTTTAAATGTGCCGAGTTTAAAAGTTTCTGGGAACATCCATCATTTCCACCTGAATAGAGCCGTGATCACTGAGCTGTACTACCTCTTGAAAAATGATTTGTAGATGCCAGATCACACAGCTGACTTCCCTCAGCATTACTACAGATTTGTGCACCCATTTCACCTTTCTGACAGGTTGTGTGTTGGACATGGTGTCCAGGATGTTCGTATGAATATCCCGGTCCTTAGTTCACCAACTATGTTCTACACATGGACAAATAAAAACAGTACCGGTCCGTGAGGCATTGTTACAGGGCACAGAAAGAAAAACAAATGTATACAATTTCCGTTGTATCTATTATTAGCGTCTAAAAGGTGTTTTATTTTGGAAAAATGACATGATTTTCTCCAACGTTTCATTCGCCTGTGCATTTTCTTGGTCACGTGATACTTCACTAAAAATAAGCCATGAACTAGCAAAAATTAATGGAAAAAAAATCTGTCTTTGGAGAGCTTCTTTGCTAATGGTAAAAGTCCAACTGAGGAAGAAGAAGAGGAGCCGACGACCTCCAAGAAAAGAAAAATTATTTTAACAGACAAACCAGGAGTCACGGGTTTATCAACCGCTGACTGGCTTCGTTAACGAGCAATGGACAGTTCAAAACTGATTCTGCACATAGAGATCAATTACCCTGGATTAAAAAACAAGAACCCTGGATTAAAAAACAAGAACCCTGGATTAAAAGACAAGAATGTGGAAATTATTAAACAAAAAACGGGAACATGAAGGACAGAAGCAATTATTGAGGCCACAACTAATGGTGAGTAGATATTGGCGTAATACTTGTTTAATAGTTATGGTAAAGTGCATAATATAAAGTTTATTGGTAAGATTATAGTCCTCTTTCTTAAATTTAATTACCACCCGGTAATATGTGAGACAGCTATAACCGTGTGAACAGTCATCACATAGGAAACAAAATCATGTTTCAGGTAGCTTTATACTAAACGCTCCAGTCTGTTAGTGCCTAAATTCTGAAATGTTCGGCATGTCAAGATTTATATCTCGTTTACGCCTTCATTATTACGACTCATTGCGCTTAGATATTCATAAATGACTTTATCGACTCATATAAGCGCACTGCAAAGCTTATATCATGTGACATTTCAGCATGAGAAAACAGAACAAAAGGTGAATATAGCCCGGAAGTCAGTTAATCTGGTCTTGTTTGTGTCGATATCTTGTTCTCAAACTGTCTTCTACCAAACCAGACAATATTATAGATAATGCATACTATATGATGTGATGGTATTTGTGTCTGTTATACATTTCTGAGTATTTAAAAAGTGATCATGAGGATTTACTTTGCCGAATACCAGTAAATGTCAAAGGCTTACCATGGACATTTCAACATATTAACACGCAGTTGACACTTACAGAGGCACAAGCACCTCCAGCACGGAACTCATAAATGTAATCCATGCTGAGTATCAGAAATCAAAACCCATCTGACTCCTGCTGTGATTGTGGTTTTGCTCATATTTAAGTTATCACAAGGGATTATGTGATTTACCAAAAAATAAAAAATAAAAACTGCCTGAGCTCCTCTACTGGTTGATGCCATTAGACTGTTTGAGCGGATTGTGCTTTTGCCTGTGATCACCAGGAGAAAAGCTGGTGTGTTTAATCACAGGTTGTTGCAGAGCGCACTGTTGTGATATATGCGGCAGTAAAAATACAAGTAAAGCACAAAAACGAGCACCTCCTGAAAATATAGAAACGCAGGAATTGGTTTGTTGCACGATATTCATCTGAAGCCAAAAAATAAAAATGTGTCACGTGGATTACTGAAAGGCGCAAGTAGGGAAAGTATGTATGATCAGCTTGAAGAGGATGTGGGTGGGGGGGGGGGGGTAGGTAGAGGGTCGGCACATCTGAGATCTTTTCATCATTTGCTGAATGTAATCCCGCTAGCCCGGTGAAAGGTGTGCTGACAGAGACCCAGTGTAGAAGGATTGTGCTGAGGACAGCAGGACAGGAGCGACGGCAAAAGGATAAATGACTGCTCTGAACACAGAAAAGCCACAGTCTGAACTGGAACAAAACCAGTAGGGGTCCTTATGCCTCGCTAATGGTCTGTGGTGCTGCCTGCCAAAAGATGCTGGCTTAGATGGATCCAACAAACGTACAGATGAACGCTGATAGTGCTTTAAAAGATTGGCTATTTTTGGTTCTTGAGTATCTTGTGTCACACTGATTAAATCACGATGTAAGGTCCTCTCTGATTTTATTAACAACATTTAAATTGCATGTAATTTGAAGGTGAACTAGTACCCCAGAACCCTACAAAACAGGTACAAAAAATAAATTTGCATGAAAGACATATTGATATGAAGAGTGTGATGTATTACCAAGTTGAAAGAAATGAAATTGCGCAAAAGTTAAATTGACACCATCTTGAAATACTAATTATGGTTGATTTGAATGAAAAGGTTGGTTGAGCAACACTCGATATTACCATAGTATGTCAGAGGGATAACATGCATCATGTGGACTGCTATGAGACCCAGTTTGCTGCTGGGCCCGAGTTTCCATTCCACGAGAAGGCGACACTGAAAAAATGCCATAGGAGCATCACTTTCCCCAGCATCGTTGAAACTAACACTTTGTCATCGTTTGGATATTTTAAATCATCACTGAGGAAAGGCTTGGAACCTGCCACGTGGCGTCCTTGGCCCCTTCATTTTTGATAAAAAGCTGTGTTTGCGGAGGAAGAAGTTAACCTCTCTCCGTGTGCTCTTAAATGGCTATTTGGAAAATGCCGGCGCCACCTCAATGCCAGAAGCCAAAAGGTGATGCTTGTAGCTCCGGAGGAAACCCGTTTGAGTTGGACCAATCACTCTTTCCATTCCTACCTGTCAGATGGAACAAATTGAATTTGTCTTCCTTCTGCAGCTTGTTGGGCTCTAAACGGAGCATTAGTGGCTCTACTTATCAAAGCTGTCAAAGCAAACAGCCGTGAACCTAGAAGAGTCAGATCAGTCAGATGACATGACAAACATATGTGCACAGCACAGCACATGTGAACTCTTCATTAGAGTGCATGTCATTGCTGATGAGAATGAGTAAGAACGAAAAAGTGCATACACCTTTGCTTTTTGTGCTCCATACTTAACTTAGTTACCTTAAAAAAATAAGCACCCATCCTGAAATTCTAATATGAGAGACGTCAAATGAAATCTCCGCCATACATTTAAAGTGGTCAGTCCATGTTCATTCCAACTTTGTCTGATGGTTGCAATACTTTCATGACAAAATACTTAATGGCATTCCAAACTTACAGCTGTGCTAGAGAATATATTGTTATTTAAAATTAAGACAATAAAATGCACATGTAATGAGCACGTCATCATGCTGACGTCAGACTTAACTCAAAGCTTCTGGTCTCAAAAGGGATAGTTTGATTAATTTTATTATAATTTTATTTCTGGAGAGGAAAAATCTATTGTTGCCCTTTTGATTGCTTCCTCCTTTCTAACCCTAACAAATACTGCCCAATCCTTACAAGGTTTGCCCTTCAGGGACAATCATTTTAAAGTGAAGCGTGTAACCTAATGTGCTGTCACTGCGCTATGATGGGACTTTGAAGCTATCATTAAGTAGTAAATTGCATTCTGGGTGTGGACTAATATAAAACCTCATATAAAGTTGACTTTTTCCACACCTTGTATTTTAACTTGAGACTGACAGTATTTTACTGTGCATGCCATTCAAATTAGAGACTATAAACTAAACTGCTCCTAGAAGGTTCTTTGTTTCAGTGTAAACTCCTGTGCTGTGTTTCCTTACTGCAGGTTACTGTTGTCCTTCCCCCTGAAGGGCTGAGGTGAAACCTTGAGTGATGTCCCCCCGTCTAAGAGCATCTCTCACACTTTTACACCAGCTTCCCCCACCGAGCTCCCAGTGGGAAATCCCTACCGTGCAGCGAGTGTCCAATAAATGTTCTTTCTCGGTGAAGGATCCAACTTGGTGGGAGAGGCTCGAGAGCTCTCCAAACGTGGCAGCAGTGCTATCGCTCAAAACGGCTTCATGCACAGGTCATCATGAGCCTTATCAACCTATAGGACTCTATATGTGGCATATGTTGTTGCTCAGCAATAGTAATGTCACCCGAGACATTAATAACGACCGTGAAAGAGCATGCGTCTTTAGAAATCTGCTGGACACTCGATAAAATTGCATCCACTGTGACGTGATTCCTGTGAATTAGGTATTCATAAATATCAATTGACAAATTAATACACTGAGGCGTCAAAGCATCATCGACCAAGGTCAGCCTAATAGAGAGAGGCGTGTATGTGGGAGGAGTGAGAGAATTATGGCTGCAGCATTTCAAACACTCAAACAGTTCTGCAGACTGAAAGTAACATCCCTGATATAGTTCCACCCCAGTTATGTCAACCCGCCCTGCCTGTACGTCATCGACAAGATTTGCTACATCTAATAACATAAAACGTCAACAAAAAGTGTCAAGTGAGGACTTTAGATCTGAACTAGAGTAACTGTAGTTGCCTTTATTATCTATAAATAACACCATTTGAAATGCTCTATCTGTGCACATCACATTTTGGATGCATCTCTGGTGGTTGTACTACAGCACTTACTTTTGGAAACTGCTTGACTGGTATTAAAACTTTCTGGCCCAGTTTCATGTTCTTGTTGACGACGACGTCGATGAACTTCTCCTCTTCCTTCCCCTCATCTTTTTGAATTTTTTCAATTTCTAGAAAGACGAGAGAAGAAAAGTAATCAGTTGGTGTTGACAAGCAGCAAATAAACACAAGATTGAAAAACGGTTGCGGGGGGGACTGCAACTAATGAATATCTCCTTTATCGATCAAAGGAATATTTCACCATTTCGGGAACTACACTTTCTTTCTTTTGCAGGAGATGACACACTTTGTGTTTGGTCTACAGAGCCGCAGTCAGAACATAGGCTGCCTTAGAATTAAAAACAAGACTTCAGAAAGCGGGTCATAATAATATGTGCTGCAACAATTTTGTGTGAATATAATTTTTCCATCCCTCAACTATTCTTTCGCACTGTCTTTGCTTTATTGCTGGGTGCAGCCTGTGGTTTAGGCTCACCAAGTATCACTTATCTACACCCAATGAAAATATTGTCATTTTTATTCTCGCAAAAGTGACGACATGACGAAGAGATATTGAAATATTTGACAAAGCTAAACTGATTAGTTCAGCGTGCTGCTCGTGTGTGCATGGTAGTTGGTTTTAAATATTATTAAGCAAAATCTCTTTGGTTGATTTCTCAGGAGTTACAACTTCTTCTTGTCTCTCCCTGTATTTAAGTGAATATTTTAAGGTTTAATAATAAATGGTTAGTTGAATGAATACAATGCAGACTCGAGGAGATGTCAGACGCATGACGTGTTTGTACTTTCCCCCCTAAGGAGCCCTGTTGAAATGATTTACTTATTACTTTGAGCCTTAGAAGAGAGCAGCAATGAAATTGAACTGAAATAAGGGTAATTTCATTGGGTAAAAAAAATATATATATATATGTATAATTAAAAAGTAATAATGAAATAATAGTTAAAACAAATACAATAAAAACAATTATAGTTGTTTTCAAATTGTTAATTGATAAATTTGAAATTGTCATATAGTTTACCTCTAAATTAAAAGGAAGAAAAATAATCAATCTGTCTATTAAAAGTATGGCAAGTGATGTTGTCGACCTGATTGATGAATCGCTATCCAACTATGATGAATATGGATTTTTCTCTTAACTGACTTAGCATTTTGAGTGTGTTGTTCGCATTGAGAACAAAAGGTATCAATACTGTTGCAATTGAGAAAGAATGCTAAATCCTTGAAGCCTTATTTTGCTCACCCACCGGCTGAACTTGACGAAATGCATAGAAAGAAAAATTAGACAACTGTGGCAAAGTGCCTTCGGGCGAGCAAGCATAATAGCTGTCACACTTCCTGTTTAGGGAGGGGGTAGCCTCGGATGCATTTTCAGATGTAACCTGGAACGTTTAATCAGATGGATGGCATCTGCATGTCAGTGGCAGGAAAACGGTTTTGCAAAAAGGGCAGCAAAGCGATGCAAGGAGAGAATGACAAAGCCCCTCAGCAAGAAGCATATCAGGGGGGGCGGGCATACAGTTATCTCCACCAAATTCATATTATGTTCCAAAAGATTTTTTGTATGTCATTGGAATCCATGGATATGATCCTTTATCTTTAAAGTATACATTATAATAGAGATTTCTAAAGGTGGCACAGATCAGATCCAGGAAATATAGGCTGGGGTCCTACGTGGGACATGAAAAATTTTAAAGGCATTAAATGTTCAAACACGGCACAGCCAGATATAGCACATACCCATTTTTCAATTACACTAAATCAGACATTAGCTGGGCATATCTGCACTATAAAACAGACAATCGCAGTTTCTCAACAAAGCTCTGCAGCGTTACATTTGCAGGGGGGAATTAAAACCCTTGATATGAGTTTTAACGAGGATGAAATGAGTGCCAGTGCGATGGAGATACCTTTAAGCTGCAGTTTATCCCAAGGGGGGGGGGGGAAAGAGTGCACACGTTCTGAGAGAAGATAACATTAATATTAATACATCGCCTAGCAACATGCCAAGACGGAGTTTCCTCCTTCCAGCAGGCGTTGTCTTGAAAACACGCAGACTCTGATGTGTTGGGAGATTGTGGCGAAGACTGTGTTTCAACTCTGAAGTTTCTCTTTCCTCCTTCTTTTTTTTTTTGCAGTTCAAGTCCAAATGAACCCCAGCAGGGCACGGCAATCAATCAGCAGGCGTAATAAGCAGCCAAACTGCAGCTTCAAATGAACTCACTCTTTGAACAAAGAATCAGTCCGTGCAAATTAACTAACCACAGCTCCTTCAAAAGATCTTGTTTGTGCCGCAGTTTACGGGTCATTAACAAGCGTTCCAAAGACAGATTAAAACATGGGTCTCTGATACAAGCATAATGTGCCTGCCCCCCCCCCACGTGAACTGCTCTTCTAGCTGCAAACGCATGGTGAATAGTATGGTATTCTCATTTGAGAAGCACAACACAGGCAGTGGGCTCAAAGATGTGACGGTGTTGAACTTCTCTTCTTCAACAATGCCAACTTTTGAAATCTGAAAAAGAAAAGATTTGGTGCAGTTTTATTTAGGCCATTGTGATTAGTAGCCAAAATGTAATAAAATAATGCAAAAACTATTGAACATCTAATTTATATGTATGTAAATCTGACAATCAATATCCATACATATCCGGGTCTTGATCAGCATTTAAGTGTCCAATTCAGATCGAGGTTTGCAAGCACGCGATCGGTGCCCGATTTCTGATCACGTGATCGGATCCCTCATTATTATAAATAGTGTAAAATGTATTGCTTCTAACATCATATACCACCACAACTGACAATTCGGAACTCCTCAAGGTTATTCATATTTGCACTGCTCTTTGTTTCAAGCGTGGCACAGCCTGGGTTCGAAAGCTGACCTCTGAGTATAATTCAGGCATGGGCAAACCCAGGCCCGGGGGCCATATGCGGCCCGTTGGTCTTTTTAATCCGGCCCGCCAAACTTGTCCAAATTATATCATTAAATATAATTGTATTATAATTAAACCCCATTCATTTGACCTAATCCCTGTAATGCTACCTGTAAAAGGCCAAATCCTTTAATGCAATAGCTTTCTTGTGTCATTTATATTAGCTCACACAAATACTCCATCCATCTGTTCTTGGTCCGGCCCCTCTGTCAAATTTTAGAACCTATTGTGGCCCGCGAGTCAAAAAGTTTGCCCACCCCTGGTATAATTGATTGTGTAAATAATTGAATTGAAGATTCTAAGATGGTTATTTTCTCTTCTGCTCCAGAAATCGTCTGAAGCAATAATAATAAATCTTGTCTAAATAGCACAAAAGTCATTCATCTGCAGCAAGCCGCCACTTCCTTCACGCAAGTGATGCTATGTGCTTCAATTTGTGGCAGACAAACTCATTATTTTATTGTTTTACAATTATGGGTCAAATGAATGAGATGCTCAGATAAACACGGTGCATCGTTATTCTCATTCTGCAGTTTCTATCCACCAAAGCATGTTTGCATAAACCCAATCGAGTAAAGCAGAGGCCCCTCCAATATGAGAACATTCAGGATGGAAACCTGTTAATAGAATGCAAACATGTTTACACATTTCAAGGCTGTAAATCATGAACCTTTATGAGTTTACTTTAACATTATGAAGATTAAGTCAAGACACTAATCTGTAGTTAAATACCAATCTATATATTAGAGTTTAACCAACGGACACATTTCTTAACATCAGAAAATTCATTGAACTCCGTTGTTATTGTCAACTCATCTCAGTTCTCATTCATCTAAAATCCAAACTGTCCTGACATGTGAGGGTTAAATCTACGACACTGTCATATGAAACTGCAACTGGCAGTTTGAGTCTCGCTTTTTTTCAGCTGCCTGACTTTGAGTTCATACAAACGGCCAGCTTGCCGACAACACAGCGCTGGGCTGACATCCTCGCCAAAGTCCAAAAATCACATGACTTTATTTACGAGATATATATTTTAGACTTAATTTGGATTTTTATTTTTTATTTTTCATTATTTATTGATTTATTTTGTAATGTACTTACAAGTGCACGACATTTCTTTTGAGAACACACATGCCCAGACAACAAACTCGGGTTCTGAGCCAAGCTTTTTCATTCCTCCGTCAGCCAAGTTACCTTTCTGTCTGTTCACTTTTACTGGGTTTAGGCTCTGAATTATCTATTGGCCTTTAAAGATTACTTCTAAATGTATATTCTATGTATTATTTGCACGTCTCTATAAATTAGAACTGTATGCAACATTGATGCCATGACGACCATTTGAGGCAGTATGGTCAGTGCCAGAACCGGTTTTCCCCACACGCACTTTATGTTTGTTGCCAGTGTGACCACACAGATTTAATATGAATCCTGGTGTCAAGCCGGTGACCCTTGAAAGAGAAACACTGAAGAAAGAGAGAGTCTGTGTGTGTGTGTGGGGGGGGGGGGAAGTCACCCCTGTCCTGAAATCTCAATTTCACTCTGGCTTCTCCATTGCCTTGACAAGGTCAGGCTGGCAGCAGGAATTCGTCTCGCCCCCTAATCTGGAGATTACATTCTCGGCGGCTGGGCAAGCCCCCCCCCCCCCCCCCCCCATTCCCTTTCTCATTCTGCCTCTCTCGCTGCAACCCTGCCAGCCTGGCTCTCTACTGCGAAGTAACGAGCCAAGACCCGCTTACAGTATAGAGATAATGTCCACGGATTAAGACAGAGGGCCCCTCGAGTGGTGCCTCTTTCATGTCGGTATCTGGCCTGTGGAACATCATAAATACATCCAGCTCGTCGGAGACTCGATTCCATGGATTTCTGTGGAAGTCAAACTCATATGATCTTAATCCGCCAAACTCTGTGCTAATAGTTTGAGCCTGAGACAAATACAAAATAACGTTTTCACTGCAGAAAAAAAATCATGGCATCATCAGGAATGCTCTTGTCATCCTCAGGGTGAGGCACGTACTTAAAATGGTTTTCTAAGAATATTAAAGTTCCCTAAAGAACCCCTGGGTGATGAGGGTTGTTCAAAGTGCACAAGCTTTTAGGTTTAAACCACCTGAACGATGCCAGAACCGCTGTGTGCGTCATTCCCGTGCAACAGCGAGGCTCGAGGCCTGTGTTAGTCGCTCATCATTAAGATAGTTGTGGGGCGCATTTGTCTTGGCACCTGCTACATTTATGAATTGCATGGAGAGATTATCAAAGCGTTCTCAACCCACCAGAGGATGTTGGTTTAGAAATCTGCCCCCCTCCCCCACTCATGAAAACATGAGCGGCTGCATTAAAGAGTAAGACGCAATAAAATGATTTTATGGAACAAAGATATTGGGGAGTGTCTTGCAAGATTTTGCAGGAGCTGTATTTGTTGCATGACATCATGTGTGGGTTAAAACAAAATTAAATAAGCAATTATTTATGAATGAATCAAAGAGAAACGAACGTGTTTGTGATAATTAGAAAGGCAGCAATAACATTTATCAAAATTCATGTGGTTTCTTTTTTCCTTCTAAGATGCTTCTCGGTTTCATCTTCCTCCATCTGCAATCCATCAAGGAAGACGCAGTGAGGTTCAGCAGAATAAAAGACAAAGGGATGTTTGTGTGGGCATCATTTTTCAGCTAGTACCCACCTCCTGCTCCTCAGATGATAAATATGTCACAGGTCTTTGGACCCAAAGGCATAGAAGTTACAGTATCTTGAATCAAGTGACTTTTCATAGAAAATTCTGACTTCTTGGCCGATGGGGACATTTTCGCAGAGCTTCTAAGAATCTAGACAAAAAATGCTCTTCATGAATTATTTACCAGACAAAGTGAAGACTTCTGATCATAAAATAAACTTTAAGTGCTTAATAGATCTGTCTAAATGACCTTGTCATCACATAGGACTCACTACATAAGTGCTCAGTGTGTCTATGAATATTATAATAAAACACACTGCACGACTTGCTGACTCTGCTAAATTCCACAGTAAATCTATAGAACATTTAAAACTGCGGCCTAAAAAAATGCTGAATGAGGAACAAGTTTGATCCTCAAACATCTCATATAGGTTAATGATATTCCCTCATACATAATTCAAATTATCCCTCATCATAAAATATTCAATGTTCACACAATAGATAAGAAAACACCAAACTGCTTCTGGATGCAGGGAGGTGATTCCAAGCCCTAACAAACATGTGCATTTGTGAGTGTGGATCCATTGGAGAAGCTAAAGACATGTCATAATTATATCGGTTGAAATACAGATGTCTAACTGACATACTGTATTATAGTACACAGAGGCCGCCACTATTACAAAGCAGGAAGCTACATTGGAACGAGGAAAATGAGGCTGAAGTTTACATGTGACCTTCAAAATCCAGCAAAACCACGAGGAAAGAAATGCAAAATGGATATTAAAGGTCCCATATAATAAAAAAATTCACTTTCCCCATGTTTCTACACTATTATGGTGGGTTTGTGTCATTACCAACTCAAAAACAGCAAAATAAACCATCCAGGCAATCCTGCGTAGTTTGCGTAGTTCTGTAATCAAGTACAGAAACGCTTCTGGAAGAAATATCTCTTACAGCGACGTCACAGTACAAAAACGTGCACAAGATGTGCGTGCACATGCAAGTTTTGTTTTCGTTTTCAGAGGCGTTTCTGACAGAGCTGTTTGACAGACATGACGGACGCTGTCCTGCAGCACCTGTTTGCTATTTTGTCTGGGAACTGTGTTAGCTTGTGGGAAAAGAGTATAATACGGGATCTTTAAGAATAGTGAAGATAAAAAAACACACTTTGCTACTGTCAACATAGACTTCACAAATGAATGGAAGCACAAATTTAAGATTTCCTGTTTGGCACTATGAGCAATATTTTCATGAATGGGTCTAGAGACACACACACACATTTTACGGGAGCCAAGTGAATTAAAACATTTCGGGGAAATACATCTTTAATGTTTGTACCCTTAATTTCAGGAGGGTTGGACACACTTGTGTATTCATCTACCACCACGTGCGTTTACATGTGTTTCACAACTTATTCACCCGATCTGTGTCCAGTCTTATCTACTGACAACCTCTCTTTCACCTCAGCCAACGATGAAGGTGCACACAAAACAGGAAGATGGAAATTCACTCAACAGGGAATAACATCAGAAGTGCAGACAGTCAGCTTTGTGAACAAAGGAGCGATCACAGGCATAACGCGGGGCAACCGACTTCACCTGCAGGCTCTGTAAAGCTGACAAAGAGGAAATGCTTTTACCAGGTTGATGAACATTAAGTGAATACGTAGCACACGCAAAGAGAATACGCTGCTGCAGGTTATAGTTGTGTGATTGTATCATCAGACCGATAAACACAATCTCACTATAACCTGCTGTTTACTGCTCTGGGCTCAGACTAAAGGTTTGCGTCGTCATTCAGGGCACTGGTGCAGCCTGCAACGCTTCCTCTTCATTAAGCTATTCGGATGCAACACAACACAGAGCCAGCTGATCTACATCCGAAAGAACAAAAAGGGGAGGGATAGAAAGGGATGGAGCTGAAAGGGACAAATCATACCTTCATTAATAACAAGTCATCGCTCTGGTTGCACCTTAAACACAACTATTTATTCGTCCTGGACTTCGCCGTGGAAGGGCCACAGCTCGGCCACTTTGTCCCAAAATTAACAGTGACTAATATTCACTGGTTTCAAACATCCCTTTGCTTTCCCATAAAGATGCCATCAGACTGTAAGAGGAGAACGGGAAAAAAAATGCGCAGCTTAATGTACATCATTATCTGGTACTCGTTTGAGGCTGCATTCTCAAAATGCACTGAATCATCATATCTAATAATGACTAGAATACCTTCATTTTTATGTATGTCAATTAAAACCACAGATAAATGCTTTTTAGAGCATGAAAGTGCCTCTTAAAAGCATCGAATGCTGGTTTGGATCTGCACTCATCTGCATGTCAAATTCTAGCAAACACACAAATGGTTTTCCACCCTAAGAATTAAGCAAGACTTAAAGTGTGCATGAGAAATCTGATGTGATCGCATGCATAAAATGTACAGTAGCCCAAATCAGCTAGCTTGCAACTTGTCATCTTTCCATAGTAGGGAGCATCAAATGATTCAGGAAGGAAAACAATCAATATTGTAAAATGAAATAAGGCACTTGATATTCTCCAGCGAGTACCCTAATTTCTAGACAGGGACAGATATGGATCTACTGACTTCTCACAGGTGCACAGATGATTCACGGGAGATTAACTGGTACAGTATTCACGATTGGTATTTTTTTTAGAGATCGTTTTTTCAGATGAGAGAAGAATTAACATTAACATTAATTTTATATGGGGAATGATGAAATATTGCTTCCAAAATGGATTCATATCTTTACTTACAGTTAAAAATAACAGTCATAGATGATGCAGGATTTTGTGAGACGCTGATAGGAGCAGCTGAGACCTGCTGCAGGGACCCGGGGCCATATTTCCCACAGTTTATTTTCATTGGACGACTGCTGGACTAGTGTTTTTTTATTTGCTTTTTTGAGATGAAATAATGCAATTATTTGTCCCAATAAGGATGCATTTATTATGAGCTGAATTGTGGGTTTTGCATTCAGCAGTGATTGCCTCCGTGGTTATGGTCTGAGAGCATTTTCTATTCAGGAATTTGTCATGTTTTCATGGGTCTGTTCAGACCGATAGGCTAATTAAAACACCATCATTTGTATTAAACAAATGAAAATGACAACAATAGGCTAACTAGCCATGAATTGAATATTTATTTAAAGTCTCGCTCCCACTCTGTCTGCATCAAATATTTCTGACCTGTGCACGAATGTAGCTCGTGACACTAACGATGGCCGTTAGAGTTAACGTGAATTTATCTGCTCACATTCTCAGTACAGCACCCAACGTTTTACACAAGTGTGCAGCTGTGGATAAGAAGATTTTTGTAATGGATTGTAAATAATTCATAAGCACTCCCAACAAAGTTCTACTTTAAATCTCTCTTTTTTTTTTATATATATTTGACCTACTCGGGTACAGAGAGCATCTTCTGGGAAGCAAGTAATATGCAAGCAAATAAAAAAAGACATATAAATATAATAATATAAAAGAAAAAATGGGGTCAGAATGTTTTAGGTGTAATGAAAATGAATGCTTGCAGCTCGGGAAGCAGACTGTGTCTGTGCAGTCTAACAGTTATGAGGGAGGTCATAATGGGGCTCTGAGGGCTCTGAGAATGGAAGAGAGACGTTCTACTGCCTTAACAGAGTCACTTACACCAGTTGCACACATCATGTGCCTCCTATGAGATGAAAATCCCTTCTCCTGCAGAGATATTTGCTCCAGTTGGCACTTGCATGATTGCTTTATGGTTATATGACTATGTAAAGGCAGCAAAGGTAAAACGTATTTCGTTTTAGTCTCTCAGGGTGAAGCAAGGGCCACAAATAAAACATTTCATAACTCCAATGTGGAGGTTGACATGAGTCCCTTGGATGCACAGAGGGGCAAATCTCAGGACTATACTGTAAAGATGCTTACTGAAAGAAAATGGTTTGACCGTGAACTCAACTCTGCAGGGGAGGGAAGTCCAACAGCTCTATTTTGTGTTTGTTGAATACACTCCATTTCTTACCCTGTTGCCCTGTGACAGGTTGCCTCTACTGAGACTGAGACAAGACGCTCAAGACTCAGGGAGAGGGGGAAAAAGCTGCTAACTGTAAATGTAGGCATTTAAAAAAAAGGAAAAAATTAAATTGGGGGGGATTTGCTTGAAATTGACATACAATTATTTATAAGTACCTAATTATTGAAGTTCGACACCTCAGGGATAGCTAAACTGAATATTTAAATGACCCAACATGTCACTTCAGTATCAGATTTATAGCCAATGCATATGCAAAAAAAAGAAATTCGAATGAGTTTGAGAATTAATTAAATAGTTACGCGAGATTTTCCACATTTCATTCACTGAACCTCCATTAAATACTGTCAAAAGTTTAATTACAAAAGAGGATGAAAATGATTTCGCAATGATCAAATATTAATATAGCCAGTGTGATCATTTCTCTTGGCCCTCACATTTTTTAATAATATCTTGACTTGATTTTTTTTCTCGCTACATTATTTAAAAAAAAAATATGTTGGACATTTGACCTCAGAGAGCGATCCGGCATGACTTTCTCAAGGTGAAGCTTTTGTATAAAGTTTGAATTGCTCAGTACAGTTCGGCGCTCCCCTCTACCGTTCGCCACCATATTTTGCTCTTTACTGAAGAATAATCGATCCAACTGAGATAGTTTATGAGAACATCATATTATTCCTTACGTCTACTCCTCATAGCTTTAGACACAGTTTGGACAGCAGTGGAAAGTACTTCAGCGCCTACTCAGTGTCCCATGACAGCATATAGAGTTACAGTAAGTGATATTCTTGAATGGACAAGAAACTGATACACACTGCTCTATTATTCCAGGCACACACTGAAAGCATCGTTTACTTTTCTCTGCACCTTTCACTTTGAAACCGAAGCTACTAAAAAATGGCACACAGGTGTTAAATCTAGCAGAAGGCACTGTGGTGGTTGGCTATCGCTGGAAAGCGGAAGATTATATCCAAGGAATATAGGGATGCTACATCAGGATGCTTAACATTCACCCATGAATCATTAATTCTAGAGTGGAATTACAGTAGCACTAATTACTTCATGCACTTCGGCAGCCTCATTTAAATGACTTTGGCTTGTTTTACTTGCAAATATGCACTCCAAGTTCTCATTTTAATCAATATCCGAAGACTTCAAACATTATTCTGAGAATCTGCATTCTAATGTTACAATAGCTTCCTCTGGTTGATGGGAAAATTACCTTCTCCAATGAGAAATGTAGTCATTTAAGGGGAACATAGTGATACTCTCCTTGTTGGGATTGGACATGATCAATACATTTTTTGTTTTACACTTTCACACCTTCCGTGGCACAAAAAGGTGCTTAAAAACAAATGTGTAAAGTAGTGTGTGCTTATATGTGTACGTGTGCATTATATATATATATCGAGAGAGAGAGAGAGAGAGACAGAGAGCAGTAGGCAACTACTCTGTAAGTGTAAGGCAATCTGTTGTTCATGATCCAGTGCTATCTTGGAATAACTTGTTGGCTGCATCAGCAGACAGCAACTAATACAACGCAGCATGCACACACAAAAACGCCTTTCAGCCCTGAAGGTTACCAGGTGAAAATGTTTGCTTACACTTCCTGTAATCCCTGTTCTCTAGTGGCTCGTGTTGTGCCCTGCAAAACATCACCTCAAACGCATCATTGGCATAGCACCATAATAAAAGTAGAAACGCAGTATTCTGTAATACCCTGATACGACCCAAGCCGAGTATGTAGGGTTTTTTTTTTACTGCTTGACAGCGTATGGTTTATAATAAATTGCTTAACATTCAATATTTGTGTGGCCTCTTTGTTTAGGCTGCTGTTAGTGGTCGGGTTGCTGCAGATTATCAGTTATGATAAATTGGAAGCTTTTCGAGTCTGCAGCGTCGCTCCGCAGCCAGTGTGAAGAGGCGAAGAATGGCGGACAGAGAGACGTTGATAAAAGGGGACGGAGTGAAGCGAGAGGGCGAGGAGGAGTGCTGGTTAGCTGCAGGCAGCCGAGGGCCGGCTGTGCTGAAAGGGCAGCGGCCAGGCTGATGGATTACACCTGCTCTCTCCTGGGTAAACGGACATCGCCACCCCTCCCCTTTTAGCAATGTCTCAGCCTGTATCGGCATTGAAACGTCTGCAAAGATGGAGGTGAACATGCAGCTGAGCCACTTAATCTAAGAGGCTACGCTTCTGACCACAAGCAGCGTGTTCGAGAGACCCCCCCCCCCAATCTCCCGCAAAATATTTTTTGATAAACAAATCTGATATCATTTTCACAGATATGAAAATACCAATAGTATCAGCGGGCAAAGACCAATGCTGGAAAAACAAGACAATCCAGCCCTTCATCGATTCAGTCAAGACTAATTGCCGGGAAAAGGAGCCCATATTGTTTTCCGACCTGTATCCTATCTCACTGTCAGCTGCAGTCGTGTGCTCAGCCACGGCTCGGCATGTTGTTTTACAGGTTATGACACTGTGGATCATCATTATACCTCTGCTAGGATGAATGAAGCATTTTAAGGCCTGCTGATATCTACTCAGGCTGCTTCCAACAGGCCCGTGCTAAAAGGTCGTCTTGTTTAAGAGTATAATCTGATTAAATAAATAATGAGGAATTGGGAACGTGCAGGAGAAAAGCAGTGCCACTTGATCCCAACGACTACCACCGCCACCCATCTAAACACAAACACACACATATACATTTTTGTCTTAAAGCATCGAAGTGATTCCTCAGTTACAGCCCTCAACATTTTCCAGAGTGCTTCACAGAGCGTTGAGGCGAGGAAATTCCCCCAGCCTGGCCCCGCCTCAATGCTTCCCACCGCTAGATTGAATCAGTAATTCAATCATAGGAATGGTGATCCTGTTAACAGTTAAAGGCTTAGATTACAGCAAGATATAAACAAATAAAATAAACTTCAAAACAAAAATCACTCAATAAATGTTCATTTCAGAGATTTACTAATAAAAAGCATGTCTTGAAGTAAAAGAGGGGAAAATTAAGGATGATACAATTCTGGCTGTAAATAATTGTAACATAATTTGCGTAACAGCTGGATAATAGACCATTTTCATGAAAAATACTCCAAATGGCTGCTCATTAACACTGAATATTGGAACATTACAACAAAAGTCTCTTTAATCAATAGTGAAACCATTTTACCAAAAAGAAGAAAAACGTAATAAAGATTCCCAACAAAGGACGTATGAGTGGAACAAATCACTGACAAAGATTAATTTGATTATGATTAAAAGAGAGCAAAGTTACGTTCTAACAGAAACAAAGAACAGAAATGGAACAAGTCCTCCAGAAGAATTCCCCCATTTGGTCTGACAGACAAGATTTGAAAATGTCATGGTTCAGGTTAGCTCTTGCATTTTAACAAAATGCATTCAAATTCATTGATACAACAAAACTCTGCTCACTGTTAACACCATGAGAGCAGCGAAGGTGAAACAAAACAGCATAACTCATTCAAAGGCGGCTTCATATTCAACTAGTAATTCACTGTATAGTCATCATGATCATCAACAGCACTGACGTCTGACATAGTCCCAGTCATTCCATACAGTATCACACATTTCAGTCAATTGGAACATTAATGAGTTTAATTTCCCTATTTAGAATATTAAACCTTTTTTTTTATTAAGACATTCTTTGGTTCTGTCTTATGTTCTTTTACACACCACTTGAAGAAGCTAAAGATAGCATATTGCTGTGCTTAAGCAACCCAGTGGATGCCCTTATTGAGTGATTAATCTGCAGTCCCTTTCGAAAATGAACCTTGCATTATCTGATTAACCTTTTCGACGTAGCCAAGATTCTAGAAGCGGAAGGATACATGAACAGACTCTCTCTCTATTCTGCTCCTATTCTAAGTGATTACATCAATTGTGAGTGCTTCGCCTCGCTTCGGGCTCTTGCTTCTGGAGCGACAGTGTTGACCTGCTGAATCCATGTTTGCCGAGTCACCCGACATGCACGGCCAAGCACTTACAAAAATCCACAGGAAGCACATCAAACACGGTGAAAGAATATACTGCAGAGAACCATGATGGGGAGTCAGCTCTATGACAAGTTCAAGAGAAAGACAACGAGAAAGAAAAGCAAAAAAAATGTGCATTGTGAGGCTCCTTGTGCTTGGCCAAAACCCCGAAACGAAGGGAGCGCCTGTCCCTTAGCTACTTTTACCTCTATGGTCTGGCGGTCACAAGCTGGTCGTGGGTTTGAAGTTGCAAATAAATCTGCAATTAATAATCCTACATGGAGCTTAACAAGGAGATTTGTTCATCGTCTTTATGAAAGATATGGAATTACAGAGTTTTTCATTTGTGCGGTGGATTTGTCTTCCCGTCTTTATCCTGGCCCACAGGAGGCGATACATGTGATCAAGTAGCAGGCGAACGGACGGAAAATAATGACTCAGTGTTACTGGCCTGGCCTGTGGGCAGGGATTAAGGAAATGAAACAGGCTCCCTGGAGTTATTCATACCAATCTCCCCGTCTCATTATCGACCGCACACCAGAGGGGACGACGCTTTGACTCTCGGCACCTGGCGTCCACAACAGCCGCGCTAAACTTTGCCGTGACTCCGAACGGTATCATGATAGAGGAAATTGGAGCTGTAACTGAGAGAGGCAGGGCAGCAAAGGCGATAACTGCAGTGCTTGATTGAACTCTATTCAATGGCAGCTTGAATGCTGAGCGGGGTGGCAGTTGTTACCCTCTGAACAATGTTTCATTCACAACTGAACGAAACAAAGAGAATAAAAACCGTGCATGTAGATGCACGGTTGGGAAAGATCATTAGCACATTTTGATGAGAGAAAATAAATTCAGTTATTAGTGAAAGCACTCCAGTGTACTTTCCGTAGTGGGCTGTTGGTTTATTCACTGCACTAAAGAGTGAATGTACGGCTCTTGAGTGTCTATTCTTTTCTTTTCACTGGCTCACTTTTGGCAGACATATTTCAATATATATTTAACACGAGTGGGCGGCTAGCTTTGTAGAGGCCACCGTGGTTTAAGACTTTGCCGCTGCTCCAACTCCTCCACATCTCCGGAAGCTTTCTCCCCCGAGCAGCTGCTGTAAAGCGCACGTAAATACTCCAGGCACAGCCTTTGCACTGG
The DNA here is from genome assembly GCF_040956055.1 of Brachionichthys hirsutus. Taxonomy (NCBI): domain Eukaryota; kingdom Metazoa; phylum Chordata; class Actinopteri; order Lophiiformes; family Brachionichthyidae; genus Brachionichthys; species Brachionichthys hirsutus. The sequence continues at coordinate 5,624,845 of NC_090909.1, read as the reverse complement.
GGTAGCGTTCATCCTGCTGATTGGAGTTTTTGTTCCACAAACATTTTTGAGAGGTAGAGTTAGCGTGGAAGCAGATGGCTCAGTTAACTCCCATTGTGCAGAGCTGAGAATAATGCTGTCAGAGAGGCAGATGAGACACAAACCTAAATGCCAGTGAATGAACTTTGATCATATTAAAAATGCAATGATTTGTGATTTTCATTTGTTCATGAAATGTACGCAGTGGAGCAAGTGTAAAACTGTAATAACTTCCTTCGCGGTGAGCATGAAGTAAACCTTTTCTCAAATTCCACTGATGCGTTTATCTGCTACAACATCCTGTTATCTATAAAGAAATTGTGCAGAAAGTTGTTCTTTATTCTTTGTCTTCCTTTTGTTGTGAAAATGCTTCGTAGTAGTATGTACAGTATGCAGAACTACTAAAGCAGCATATATGTAGTTTTTATACATGTGGATTTTCAATGTGATTACCTTATATGTAATCGCCACCGATTGCTTGTCTGTCTGTCTGCGTACCCGTCTGTGTGTCTGTCCGTCCATATGTTAAGCAAGATAACTCAAAAGGTTCTGGACAGATCTGGATGAAATCTTCTGGACATGTTGGGAATGTGACCAGGAACAGATGATTCCATTTTGGTGACGATCCAGAAGAGATCCTGGATTATGGATCACTTTGAAAGTTGCAGTCAATGGAGCTTCAAAATTTGTTCCTCAATATCTCTGTTCGGTAGAACATTATTTCTGCATTTCTTATGTTGCCTGGATACGGTAGCTGCAGGATATGGATCAGGGAACGTTTAGGCTATGATGAATTTAAAATGACCAAAGCACACACCCCCCCCATTCTACACCGTAATGAAATCTGTAAGTCCTGCATGAATTGTAAAGGTGTCTGCGCATCGGTATCAGAGACAACACTGCTAACAGTGTGTATGAACTGGCACATATATCCATCTCCCATGGCTGCAGCCAGGCTGTCAGGAAGATGAAAATATCCCTGGCTTCATTTAGTGCTGTGGGGATCCTGCGGAGAAAAGGGGCAGGTAGAGCTAATGGACTACTCCAGGACACAGTGGGGCTGTCGACTCAGCAATGCTGGCGGCTGTCTTTCCAGGACGCACCATTATTATGACAATCGCTCTGAGGCAACAGCAGGCACGTAGGAAGGCCCGAGAAGTCACCACCTCATTGGTCAGATTGGGAAGGATTTACTGTTAAACATAAATGTATTTACAGAGAGTTTATTTGGAACCACCATGTTGACAGAAATCATGAATCCTGCTTTTCATACACGGCAAAGGTTAGCAAGTCAAAAGCTGTGTTCAGTGCTTTCATTGGATTTCCCAAATGCTGCCCTGGTGTTATGTAGCTGATGAATTAGATTACTTACCTAATATACTTATGCTGTCTATTTACATCTGGTTTTTGTTTTTCAATTGACACCACACAGATCTTCGTCTGCCAACTCGGGTTAGTCCTGAGGTTGCCAGCAGTGGGCTGGTGGGCTGATGGCTGCTTATATGAAGCTTTTTTCTTGAGATCCTACAGTGTTACATTTTACTGACCCAACTTGTTAAATTGCTCATCTGCTGCAAGCTTCTATTGTTATGAATCCTCTGCTGTCATCAGGATTCGGTTATTCGTACTTTTCCTTTGTAACAAGAGATGATTCAACTGAAATAAATGTGACAAACACATCTTAAATGAGAAAGTCACATCGAGTTTGTTGGCAACACCAGCATTTAAGTGAGTTCAGTCATCCTGTAAATAAATAAATAAATAAATGTGCTTGTTGATTTACATTCTATTTTAAGTTGTTGACCTCTAAATACAGCCAACAGCTGGCTCTGTCCGGAATTCCAAACCAACATGAAGAGTACACGGGATTTGTCGTAAACCGGTGGTTGAAACATGTAGCTTGTGAATTTCATAGCAATTAAATGGAAAAAATGACAATGAGCAAGAGCTGCTGAGGAGACAACATGGCAGATAAAGATAAGCCTGTGTTTCTCTTCTCTGGATAAAGCAGACCTGATGCTGAGGTGCTTTTCTACCGTTTGTGATTAATAACCCTTGTGATATTCTCTTAAACCACACACACACACACAAATAATATTTGTTTCTCCATTGTGTGGTTTGTTACATAATCAAAGACAACATTTGATGTATGCCATTTCTTTCTAGATTTATTATATAATAAGAAAATATATAATCAAAATCTGAAGATTCGTTGACAGTCTTGTTTGTTGCAGTGTTGGTCTGCACAGACGTGGTGATACGGCCATACATGCATGCATTTGAATTCTCTTCTGTGCAATCACATATTTTTTTACCAGTAACCGAAAGCCAGATCTATCACGGCTGTCAGCCGAGCAGAGAAATAAGAAATAAGAAAAAGACAGCGCAGTTGCACTGATTGACAGAGAGGAAATTGAAGTGAAACATGTTGCTGATATTTTACAGCATGTTGTCAGTCACTGACGTGATACTTCACTCTCGAAAACACCAGTAGGATTCAAGGCCACAAGAAGTTGCAAACAACAGGGAATATTAAGCAGTCGCTGATAGTCTTAACAGGCAGCACGGTGGTGCAGTGGGTTCCCTCCGGGTTCTCTGGCTTCCACCTCCACAAACATGCAACTTTAGGTGAAATGGCGTTTTTTTTCCTTATCTGTGTTCATTTACCTGCTGCTCTTAAATCCCATACTAGTTCCCAGCAGATTTCTATTAGGAGAGAAAATGAGACACACACATCTCATTAATTACATCTCAGTTAAAATGTCAGTCCAGAGCTTCCAGTCATATGACCAAGGCAGCGGTAATGAAACCCTGTGCATTGAAGCTAATCGAGACAGCATGGGGACAAAATTTGAAGCATGGTTTGCCAGGCTAAGAGAGTTAAATCTGAATTTGAGGTTAAATCGATTTGACACTGAAGTTTGGGGGCGTCAAGCCCAGTGGGTTAGGCTATGTTTTCAAAAGAAAACATTGCACGGCATCCAAAATTCTATAAATCTCCAAGAAAGTCAGCCTCAAAACTCAAGCGTTGCAGTCTGGACATTATGTAGCTCATATTGGCTTCATCATTCAGCATACCTGCACCCTCCATGCACATGCGCACATAGTCAAAACACTGGAGTGCCCTTATTAATAAACCTTCCTAAACGAAAGCACTGCAAAGGTCACAGTCAATTGCATGGATAAAGTAACAGCGATGACATTCAGGCTAACACAAATGGAGAGGATTCGACCCCCTGGGACAGGAGCGGCACGGCCGAGAACTGCTGTCGCAGCCACATCTGCAGAAAGTCAATCACTGGCGCGGCCGAAACAGCATTGTTTTTGCCTCTGTGCCAATTGAAGAAACATAACCATAAATTTGCAAGCAGCAGATCAATACTGCCTAGACGTGACCAAGTCCTGAGAGAAGTATCCAAGGGAAATCATTCAATAACTCCCATCAGAGATGGCCCAGGAGCCTGCTATTAATTTTCCATTACGAGTCACAGGACAGCGGCCGTCGTGCCCGCGCTCAAGCCGTTTAGTGACAGATTTGACCGTTCAAGCGTTCACCGATGTGTATACCCTGCAATCGTACAGACTTCTTCTTTTATTATTGGGGCCATCATGACCATTCATCAGATGTGGTCCATTAGAGTGGTCACATTACAAAGGGCGTCACCGCAGCCCTTTCCTTTCTCCATCATGACTCTATATACTATATCACTATAGCCAGCGGCCAACATATTCCGTATTTCATCTCGTATTGCTTACATGACAGATCATTGATCGAATGAGTTGGATTTCCATCTTTCCATCAATAAAAGAAGATCCAGGGCTCATTTTTTGTCTGCCGTTCTTCAATGTATTTCTAATAATGCATTTATTGTAATCTAAAACAAAGCTTAGTTAGCATCTTAAAAAGTATTTCTCTTTCCATTTCAATGACAAGGACAGATCTGTGACTATACTTAAAAGTAATGCTCTCATTATGCACAGCAGCATCTCTGGAGACTACCCTTAAATATGGAACTACTCAATCATGACGAAGAGAACCAATGTTGGAATGAAATGGGTCATACGATACTTTAAATAAATATGATAATGAGGCAGACACCACCGAGGGGGGTTATTTGTGTTATGCTGAGGGAACTGTAGGTGGAGTGGAAGAGCGAGGGTGGAAAGTCATCTCGGCTAAGGAGAAAATGTGTTTCTTCTGTGAGCATGGGAGTGATTGTACTTAACATGCAACAATTTAATCTGTACAAAGTGAGGAGTGTGAATTAGGAAAATAAAGTCCATACCAACCCAGTACATTTTACGCTGAGTGAAACAAAGGGCTTGATAACATGACGGCTTCTGACGTATCTTTAGCAGTCATGTACACAGTGTGTTTTTTTTTTTTTTTGTCGTCAGAAGTTAAGGAATCTACCCTAAGAATGCAAACAATGGGATCTGACACTATCGTCTATGGATAGGGTGTAAGTAATGAAAATCTCATTTAGTTTAATAAATATGGGCCACATGGTGGCAACGTGGGTAGTGCTTTTGCCTCACAGCAAGAGGGTGCGATGCATTCGGGTTGTCCCGCCTCTCACCTGTAGACAGCTGGGATGGGCTCCAGCAACACCAGTGACACATAAGGTGGAGAAGCAGCTGGAGATGAGACAACCGTCTCATCTACAAGAAGATGGATGGATAGATGGGAAGACGTATATGGGCCATAATCATTCAAATAGTACACCATAATCTATTGGCACACTTGTCTTACTCGGGTGTAGCAGTCTGTAATAGGCAATCATTGCAATTATAAAGAACATCATTTCCATTGTGGTATTGAGCTACATATGAGGAAATGTGATTAATTTAATCAGGCTGTCTTCAAAAATCAATCTTTTTTCCCAAAAGCACTTCAGTTTACTATAAACAATGCGACTGCAGACAATGCAGCTGACAGCTGGGATATAATTCAAAGTACCATAAGGTACAGAAGAAGACATTAACGTTTCCGATTCCTCTGTGGATCCTATACCTTAATTTCTGCACGATGTGAATTTCAATGACCACGGGGAAACCGAATTGGAAATCTCAGTCTCCCAGTCTAATTATGAAGTACACTGATGAACTGATGGGGGGTTCCTGTAAGTTGGACTCTTCCCCTCTCAGCAGGGGTCACAATTATAACTCACTGGGTGACCTGAGGAGCTCGGGGGGGGGGGGGGGGGGGGTTATGTATTTCTGACAGTGAAATCTATGGCACATCTAGTGCGATTTGTCTTACGGCACTGTGGCCGCAAAGGTATTGTGTAAAAGAGGAGTAAAGAGAGCAATAAGTCAAGGGTTAGCAGTGAAGTCACTTAACACAAGAATAGACTCGTGTATTATTGTACCCCGATATGTCATATTGATCAATGATGTGATCCTACTCATAGAGACCAGATGAGAGATGAATCAGATGAACTGTGTTCTAAACCTAAACGATTCCATAAAATACTTTCTGTTGATCTGAGTTTTACAAAGTCTTCCTAGTCCACAACCAAATGAATGCAACTGATAATTCAACACGTGTTAATTTTTTGGCACAATTGGGGAAAGATTTGTAAATCTTTAAAAAAAAAAAAAAAGCTCTGAAAGATAAAACAATCCCACAATATTCCAGCCGCCAGCAGGAATAATGAAAGATTATTGAGGTCAGCCTTCAACGGCCCTTGTAGGGGTATAATTTATGAACTGTTATGAGTTATACCTTTATGTAAAAGTCTTATAATCCCTTTCAGCACTTGCTTAATGAAGTGCAGCAATGCAAACGGTTAACAAACAAACAGGGAGGGGTGTGTGTGTTTGTTTCTGTTCCTTGTCTGTCAGGGCAGAGGTTCCGTTAAATAAAGCGATGCTGAAACAGTGGTCTAGCACAAAGCGGGTGGCAAGGTCCCCTGTGTTTGTGCTTTCTTTTATAAATCAATGCACTTTCCCTCATTGATTTTGAAAATGATGCTCCTCTCGCATGCAGCTGTTACATTTCCTGCACAAGGTTATAGGCCCGTTACTCAAGTATGCCAGCTGCTCTGGTGTTTTCTCACTGTAATAAAGGGAAGATGCTGGATGTGACACGGGACCCCAAAATATAGCTATAGATTCCAGTCTTGAAATGCAATCCACTTCTCCCCCCCCCCCCCCCTCAATCCTGTGTTCTTATCAGCTCCAACAGGATGAGAAGCTGTCAATACAACAACCACAGAGAGAGAGAAAGAAAAAAAACCTCCTTCTCATATCAGTGTGGCACATCTTCACAGAAGACCGGCGCTGGTCAGACAGCAATTAAAACCCCGGCCCTCCAGTGGAGGGTTGGATGCGTGTGAACCACAGATCTATAAACTTGATTTTTATCCCTTCACCTCTCGCAGCCTCCCATCGATGCATCAGCTCAGGGACGTGTTGACTGTGTAGACTGCGGTCTCACTATAATTACAATCATCTTTGCCGGAGTTGTATTGCACATGACATGGAAGAATTGAGCGGTGGTACTTGTGATCCCATCGCTAATGAATGAGCTGTCGACTAGATAGCGCCCGCTCTATAAATACCCCTGTGAAAGAGCTGCTGGCTATTGCAAAGAATAAAACATGTTGTGTCACCAACTAGTCTAAAAAAAAATGTGAGCTCCTTTATTGAAGATACTTATAGGAAAAAACTGCTTTTTACAAACAAACCCCATGAAAAAAACAAAACCATCCATGAAGTCATAATCAAGTTTGGTCTACATATACTGTATATTGTTTTTAGAATCCTATTAAAAAGATACCAGTAAGCGACATCTTTGTGACATGTTTCTGCATTACCCTGAACAGACACACACTGTGTGTGACTTGAAATCAGTCATGTTGCTCTTTTCATTATGTCTACTTAAAGCAGCATCTTTAGGAAACTATTGAGCTTTGCTTAGAGAAAAAAAACCTGTCATGTTTTTATTCCCCCTCATAAAAACAGAATTATATGAATGGATCAATAAATAATCCAGTTCTGAAGACTGAAATGAGTTTTTGTGAAGGTGTTTGGAGGCTGGATTTAGAACCCTCCTAGCCCGAGGAGAGAAACCGCTCCATAGGCTGGTGATATGGCCCATTTCGGCTTCTTGATTTCATAGGTTTGTGCCTTCAGTTGAAAACAACGGGCGCTGCAGCTGAGTGCTATAAAGACAGGCGAGTCAGAATTTATTGAGGGAAAAACAAAAATATTAGATTACTTCTTTAAATAGGATTTACTAAGAGTAAATAACGTAATTAACATACCGGTAGTAGTAATCCAATGGTCTTTTTTTTAATGTTCAGTGGTTCCACATCCTCTGTCATAGACACTCACGATACTGTTTGATACACTCTAACACTAGTTGATTTCCACTCGAGTATTTTTGGTCAAATTTAAAATGTTTACAAATGTCACCAAAACAACAAGTGAGTCAAAAGGTCTTCATATTGAGTTCCAATTAATGATTTCCAAATATGTCTTGTTCAAAGTGCATTTGCTAGAAAGATTTGGAACATGCAAAATGTAGATTTTTCAAGAAGAATATTTGTTTCCACCAGTAGACAATATAAATAAAAGGAAAGCTCTCAGCCCACACAATTTTCGCTTGCAAAACATCTGTCCCATATTTTTTTTAAAAGCCTTTTATAATTTACCATAAACTAAAATCTGTTGCTTTGCGAGAGCCATTAGCCCCTCACAGCAGGGACTTTGCTTTGCCGATAGACCCCGTATAAGCACCAGATACTTTCTGCAGTCTAATGATGGCCTCAGAGAGAGACAGAGGTTTAACAAGCAGGCAGACACTTCCAGGTCAAATTTTAACAAGCCTCTTATTGGCCAATCCGAGGTCAAACTTTAACAAGAAGCGCTGCCAAACGAAGGAGCACATATGGGCTATCAGCCGGGTTGTCAGAGGGCAGCAAACATGTGCTCGTTATGAGGGCGATATATCCTTGTTTGACCCATTGTTTATGCCCCGTCTATAAGGCTATAATTAATATGTTATGGCCAATTTCAACCACAGTGGCACATTAACAGGCTGACAAATACCAATGTACAGAACGCGGCCCATCTGGACACTGCGCTTTATTAATGGGAACGAGGCTCTGAGATCCGTCAGTTTGTGCAAAGGATCACACGCTTTGCTTCCAATTGTTATTTTAATGGTTTTCTTGGCATGCCCTGACACAAATGACAAGCAGGAGAAGCGGACGGAACCTGCAAACACAATTAGGCATTGATATCAGACGCTTAAAATAGAAAGGTTGGACGACGCAAAAACAAGACAGCAGGATGGAAGGAAACGTCTCATGGCAGCGGGTGAATGAGCGGCCGTCTCTCCACAGTCTCCTTGTGGGAAAACATTTCCTGCTCGAAAAACCAAAGACTGTCTGCAGCGCTTTGTCAGAACGCTGGATAAAGTCCAAATACATTTTGCAAGATTGTGGAAATCGGCTCCATACGTCTCGTTACCTTTGATATTACTTGGTAAAACGAATCACTTCTTGTATAAAACAGAGACATCAGTCTCCTTTCAGGCAGAGCAGAAGGACTGACAACATATTATACAGCATAAGAGCCCACAAAGTCACATCTATCGTCTAAACATTAAACACACATCCGATGCTGGCCGTCACCATGACATTATTTTTGACTCCAAAAGGGATGACTAAATGTGATCAAAGACATCCAAAAATATTTAGTCTGCTCTGAACCGCTGCTTATGAAGCAAAGGTGATGTTTAGAACCTGCAATGTGCAGGTTCAACATAAAGTAGCTTCCTTTGTGTGCAAGTATCCTTTGGAAAACAAAGCTATTCTGCACATCCCTGATTATAACACGGAATAGAAAATAATAGAAAAGTACAACAGAAAACAGACCCTTCCTGATAATAGAATGTCTAAAATAGTAGATTAGTCCCAGGGTTATGAAGCAGGGCTTTTACAGAGGCAGTGCAGGACCGAGGAGCATTCAGGATGCAAGCGACTGAGTCTGGATTGGAGGCATGTCTCGCCCATCGAGAAATTCTGATCGCAGTCCTCAGTGGCAAGAATACATGATTTACCCTGCAACAAAATGTTGCCGGCTATATTCTGAAAGGAAAATTAAAAAACTAAAAACGATTTGGCACATAGCCATGAGTTCTTAATCTGTGCCCACTGATTGCTTGGACAAACATCCTTCATGCTTTTATTGTGAGCTTTTGAAATGCTGAAAATGCCAAAGACTCAGAGATGTATTCAAGAAAACTGTGTATATCGTGGGCATATTATTTCTTTTAATATCTGAGGGGGGGCAGGCGGGAGAGTCAGCTAGACTACACAAATGACCATTTTCCCTTAAATAAAAGATAATGTTCTTCAACCTTGCCGATTTTCTCCCGTGTCACGGTGATGTTTAAGGGTAGATGTGACTCATAATATTGTACACAACACAGTATTTACTGAGAGTGTAGGTGACTTACACCATCTGTTTATAAAGCAACAAGCTCAGACACCCTGCCAGCAAAAAAAGGCACAAGGTCCCCCGGCTTATCTTGGTAGAGGTGTGCTGCTGCTCCTCTGCACCAGCGAGGTGGAACGATAAACATAATTAAATTGAGTCGGATTACACAAAATGGATCGGATCAGCCGGGAAGGCGGAGAAGCTAATCCAGTGCAATCCACTCTATTGAGGTGCCAGCCACACAAAACTACATAAATAAATAAAAAAAGAGTGGAAAAGGAAGCAAGGGCTGTCACGGCGAGATCAAGGCTAGGGTAAAAGGGAGCCTTTCAAAATAAAGAAAAAAGCTGCAATGTCAAATATTCACTCTGATAATGCAGTTTAGTGCCGAAAATAAGGAGCTGTGTTGAAAGTACCTTTCAATTAAAGCTGAATTTGACACAAATATAAAACACTTTCATCCTAAAAGGATGTTTGTGCACATGTGCAGCAAAGTGTCGTTGGAAAGCTTCCATTGTGTCAGACTTGAATAAGCAAAGAATTTAAATAACTCCTTTTCTTTGAGGAAGTGGGAAATCACACTTGCCTTTCATCGCAGCATCAATACCAGGGATTTAGTCACGGGTAAGATGTACCACTCCTTCGAGTTCTCCACCTCTAATACACACACTCAGAGCGAGTGCGTTCATCGAGGAGGAGATCGAGGTATACGGTATGAACCCAGACTGGGAGTTTCTAGGTTTTCTTTAAAAACACAACGTTCCTTATTTATCACTGACACACGACACCACGGCAAGAACTGCTTTTTCGCTTCAATTTCAACTACCGTTCCATCTCGCTCCTCCATTTTGTCCCCTTCGGTCCCTCCAGATTGCATTTTCCCTTTTATAACTGACTTTGGTACAATCCCCCCCCCCCCCCCCCCCACACACACACACACAAATAACCATTCCCTGGGGAGAGAGGCTCTTACTTTTGCTACAGCCGTGCCAACACACTTTCTTTTCCATCCCCATTTCCCATTGTCTCTCAGCCTCAGGCTCAGTAAACAGATTGATACAGTCTGAGGGCTTCGTCTGCTTTTCAGACTAATCCAGCGTAATCCTGGCCTGTCTGCATCCTGTCTTGGGCAGGACTGCAGAGTGCATTATCATCCAATGAAATGGTTATTAATGGTTCTGTAATTGATGCAGAGAAGATGGACAAGGGCTCCTCTGAATATCCTTCCTGCTAGTAAAGCTCTGCCTGGCCACAACAAAACCTGAAGTAAACGTCTCCTGAGCATCGGTTTATCAGAAGACAGAAACTTGCACAAATTAAAATTTTAATTTCAGTTTAAATCAATTAATACACAGAACTATTTGATTTAAAAATAATGTTTTTTGCTGACTGTAAAGTAGAACCGCTGTTTTGTCACAGTTTCATCTGTGACAAAATATCAGCTTTCAGCAAAAATCTCTCCTAAACAAGTGCAGGTTGCATTATTTAAACTGTCTCGGCTAGCCACCATAATTGAGAGTCCCCTCTTGGACACTGGACAGACGTCCTAGGAGACAGCTCAAGGCGGGGCCCTCAGCAATATGCATGCATGGAGGCGAAGGAGGAGGAGGTCTTTGTGGTATTTGAAATACGACTGCGGTATTTAAACCAAAACAGCATGTTGAACATGGAAATTTGACAGTCCAAGCATTAAATCAACAAGCTGAGCCCAAGGCGAGTTTGCACCAGGTGCAGGTCTGTATCCTTTGCAATACGGGGATGGTATTGAACTGAATATTATGGAGAAGCTGCAGAGCTGCAAGGAAAAGCCACTGAACCAGCACCTGGAGACAATTAAGTGCAATTTATAAGATCAATAAACTAATAAATTGAATTGGAACTTACTGTGAGTAGTGGAGAAGTGTCCATGCCCAAGTATTTTTGTAATCGTCATATTTGTTTTATTTTCTCAGCTAAATCTTCACATATCTCACAATGTCGGAGAACGTGGACAAGACGGTCCACAATCTGCAATTGTGTGCAGATCAACTTCAAACCTCTTCCTGACCAAAGATCAACCGGACAACTAAATTGCATCCATTCATGACTTTCTGAGATATGTTGCTGAAAAACACACGAATGTTGGTGGTTTCTAAATCTCCTCATCCTCTCATTGGTGCAAATAAAATGTTCACCTTGGACTTTTCTACATGTCTGATATATTTGACAACTTCTCAAAATGAATTGGACATTTCAAGGTATTACAATCCTCATGTGACGTATCGGAGCGGGGACTGAGCCTGAATCACAGCGTTACGGGTCTGTAATAAGTCAAAAAATGCGTCCTACGTTAGCAATGGCATCAATGCAACCATGTGACTCGTTACATCATGTAAATGAGGTGCCATTCGGTCTAATAGCTGGGGGTCTGTCTTTGTCGGTCCTGGCCTACAGCTGTCCCTGTGGGATCCGTATCAAAGCAGGCTACGAGCTCTGAAAACAGGCTGCCACGGCACGTCTGAATGTAAAACAGGTTGCCGGTGCTCCTCTGTTTGCCCTCTTACAGTTCATTCGCGAGTTCAATGTATCCATGAGTGAAATCACCAGTCAGCTCTCAGCCTCAGGCTGGTCCAGCGCCGCATCTGTGTGGCTCGGCGCGTCGGCCAGCCGCAGATCCACAGATTATTATCGCTATCAAGCAATGCTTCCCACCCCAACAAAACGATATATCTGCCTTTGATCCTCTGACAAAGTTTATTTTCGCTCACTGCTGGGCATCCTAACCTTGGAACTGCTCTCACCCAGGGCTAAGCTCAAGCACAGCTAAATATATCCTCTGTTTTGAGATGAGCTGCAAATATATGACACAAACAACAGGCTGTCATGACGATAATACATTCCCACACCGCCTCAGAAAATGATTTCCTAGCTTTTCTTTGCTAGTACATTCTATAAAGCTGCTGATTTAATCTAAACACTGTTATGTGATCCTGTATTGGAATATACAATTAAAAGGCACCAGATAAGGCGTTTTTTGCTGAGGTTAGGATGCCCAATGAGGGACAGAGGTGAGCTGTTCACTGCTGCACATCCTCACACTGACCGAACAGAAAGTATCTGCTGCTTGCAGGGGAATAAGTTTACATTGGAACAAAACGTTCTATGAAATCCACACAATCTGGTTTGAAGCCAAAAGAGCGGACAAAAAGAGGCCGGTCATTTTAGAATTGAGTCAAAAATAAGCAAAGATCTATCACAGTTTGGGTCTTAATAAGTTTTCAGACTGAAGTCTAAAGATAAATGTGGCAATGTCAAGAAATGGCTCTTCTGCGTGAAGAGTATTTGTGTTATTAAAATGTGATTAGACAAACATTCTAAATTATGGAATAAATATAAGCAGGAGAAGAAGACAATTATATTGTCATTCAAAATTGCATTTCTGAGCATTAGCTAAACGTTCACGGTTGTGACAGCCCCACGCAGATGCTCTGTTGTCATAATTTGCTCATGTCATTTCCTGAAGACAACAGGGCAGGCGACGGGTCAGACCTTTCAGATCATTTCCTCTGTTAGAATGTTGGTTACAATTTCAAATAATCGAATTTCAGCATTCAAGTTAATTTGTTTTCTGTCAAACTAGTCTCCATTGGCCCTTAGTGCACTTTTACACCCAAGTGTTGCCTTTAACCATTTATGTTCCATGTGCTACAGGGTAGCACTTATTTAAGTTGAACCTCATGCCATCCAATATGTCTAGGACCTAGACTCTAGGTACTGTACCAGCTCGTCATTAGTATGCTTCTGAGGATTTTTCTTTCCTTGTGAGTCACCGGTCCTGCTTCTCTCTTATTTTGGCGTCAGATATTTCCCCGGCACCTGCTTGCTGTCTGCTGCTTGCTGTGAGAAGCTTGTCGCAGAGGCAGAGACAAGGTCTTTTGGGAATAGAGCTCTGCGAGGAACCAAACTTATCAAAGCAGGCTACCCTGTCCCCGAGCTTCCAGCACAATGCTCCCCTAATTTCTCCTGAATGGAAGTCTCTCCAGACTAGGAGTAATCTTATATTCGAGGCTTGCATGCAGTAACTCCAGCTCAGTTCTCTGCCTCCCATGCCAATTGCATAATCAAGTCCAAAGCTCATCAGCAATATGGCAGTAGAAGTGCTCTATTAAGCCGCATCGTGTTCCATCTGCTGTGTAAGAGAGAGATAACAGTATTTACAGTTCTGGAGTTGTGGAAAACTGTTTTCAGCCAAATCTTGTTCTGCTTACTTCATGAAATGTCACGGATTAACTCTAGCACTTATGATGGTGTCCAATTGCATTCTTTGCCCCTGCCAGGCATATCACAATATAGCATTATTGAAACATCAAGAACTACAACAACTATTTGGATGCTTTAAAAACCCCGGGGAACATTTACACTATAATTCTATTTTGTCTCGTTCTGATCTCTAGTTCTGCGAATTCCATTATTTTTACTTGATCTTGGGAAATCGCCAATATTTATCGCATCATTCTGTCAATACAGGATATAGTAGTCTAAGAGAAAGTGTCAAGGAAGAGGCATTAAGTATTTAGAGCTCCCGTCTTGGTGAGGAGTATATGTGTTCTTAGAAGGAAAAAGACTAGCCCAGATGTGAATAACAACAGGATCTGATAACAGCAGGTGCTGAGTAAAAGAAAGCCTTATCTTCTGCACAGCCAGGAATGAATTGACCTCATTGCACATGAATCCGCTAACTGAAAACGGAAGTACGTGCTGTCAAAGAGGACTCAAAGCTGCATCGATAGACACACCGTTAAATCCATTACTCCAGCATTCTCTTAATGAGTAGAGGACAGTGAATTTACAAGGAGAGGAGGCCAGACCATTCATCTGATCAGTGTTTGTGTTTATGGCAGCGGTAATATATATTACCTGTACCTGTAAAAGGTACTGGAGTGGAAATGCAAAGTAGCAGACAATAGAATTAATAATAATACTTGGTATTTTACTTAGTTACTCTACATTCCATCATACATTCCAGTGTAAACTAGCAGAACAGTTGATCTTATATAGTGGGATTTCATTTAAAACATCACTCTGTTAAAATATAATGTATAAACATTAAGACTGGAAAGAAATGCATGTCCTTTCTTTAGAGCAGGCCTGGGCATCGTACAGCCCCAGGGCCACATTTGGCCCTTTGGTTGACTCTGACCGGCCCGTGTAAGGTTAATTGGAAATTACAAAATAAAAACATTCACATTTATTTTACCATTGTTTTAAGCAATTTAATTGAATAAATGAATTTTTTTTGTAAGGCAACATCAATTATTCATTGCTTAATTATAACATATACTCTTACAAGCTTGTCAAAACAATGCTATTTACTGCTTTTTTTATATAAAGAAATACAATTTATATTGTGCAGAATTGAGTTCAGCCTTTTTGCCCGGCCCCCCAGAATATTTTCTGTTTCTCATGTGGCCCCATGGAAAAAATAATTGCCCACCCCTGCTTTAGAGTATAGTATGCTGCATTCTTTAAAGAAGACTTTATTATTAATTTATTAGTCACAAACCTGAGGATGCTGGTGGCAAGCAGAGAAGAACCAAAGGAAAAACGTGAACCAGAATCATTTCAATATGCATATGCATATGCAGATAAATCCCATTAGAGAGGAAGATGTTTGCATTTACAACGAGAGAAAGCAACATGGAGAATAAATTATCCCGTAAATGTGATCAACAGCCAATTGATCAAAGTTGATAGACAGAAATAATCCAATCTTTTGATTGTTTTTTATGTTATCTTTCATGTGAGCTATGTGATCGATCCTTGGTGAAAGCTAAACAATGTATCTCTCTGTCACACGATACACGGATTATTATTTGGCCTGCTAGATCACTTTTATTATTATTATTATTATTCCCATCTTGCTTTGGGAAGTTGTGAGGGTAATTATTTTCTGACTAGAAGTCATATTTAATAATAAACGTGTCAGACCAAACAATAATGGAACTAAACATCAGTTGCAGCCTATGTACATATTCAGATGGTAGAGGGTGACACGGAAAAGTCATTCTGTTTGGTGCTATACTAAACAATATTAAAATTAAACCATGCCTGCCTTTGATAGGGGCCCCGTTGGAGCTGCAAAAGGATCCCAAGTTTGGGAAGTAGGAAGAACAGAGGACATGACTGTGTGAATAACAACAAGCGTCCTGCAGGAGATGCATCCGGGAATTCCAACAGAACTAGTGTGTAGAATAGTACTGTATTAGATTTAACACCGACAACACTGCTAGACACTTGACGAAGCCTTATGAGTGGTACTTGAAGGGTACACTTGGATGCTACAGCACTTCCCACATGAGGAGCTCCATGGGGCTGAAGAAGTGTGTAAAGCGGGGGGTGCAAAGGATTGATTAAAAGTGTCTAACGATGCTGCTGCTGTGGCTGCTGAAATTCCATTTCAGTCACGTTCCCATCTTCAAAGGAAGAAATGCATGTACATTTAAATAAGTCTGTGATGTTCTCCGCTCCTACAGCTTACATATGTCAGCATGGGATGAGATGATGAGATGACTGCAGCCTGCAAAGTGGGACGTCTATGGCTTTTTCCACAGCTGCCGCTTCCCTCTTTTACGTTGAAATGTGTGCATTATTCTGAATAAATATTAACTTTAAAAATCATCCATGCATAACGTTTGTTCGAGATGAAAGCTATGCATCTCATGCAAAGGTGCAACTGGGATTACATCATGTATCGGAGATAATGAGTGTCCAGGACAAATGAAAAAGTTAATGCAAGTTAAATCCAGTATTCAGCTCAACCTGCTCTGACATTGAAGATGTCTCTGGAGCCTCAGCTGCTAAACAGCCTTGGCAATGTTAAATACTATTTTAGTATGAAATTGTGAGTAGACCCACAAAACATCTTATTTATAACTTGAAGTAGGCGGGCTGGAGGAGTCGTGCAGCCTGCAGCACCAGCATTAAGCCCACAGCATTGCGCGCTGTGACGCTTACCTTGATCCAGCAGCCTCAGGGAATGCTGGAAAGACGCGTCCAGCGTGTCCTTCTCCGCCAGAAGCTCCGGCAAGTACTTCTCGCTCTCCATTTCACCTGGAAATGTATTCTACGCTAAGAAAAAGAAGAAGAAGAAAAAAACTTGCCCAAAAGGTTCCAGGTTAGTTCCAGATTTTTTTTTTTATATTATATATTTTTTTTTTATGCAGCGGTGATATCAGCTGTGCTCGCGCTACAAGAGCATTTTTCTGTGCGCGCGCGCGCGGCACACAAGAACAAAACGCTTTAAATGTGGGCGGGAGGTTTTATCCCATCCAGGTGTTGCTGAACCAGAAGAGCCGCAGTGAGGTATCCTCTCCTCTCCGCTCCTCTCCTCTCCTCTCTCGGCACTCGGGCGTTTTGAAGCTGGCTCCGTTTGATCCAGAGCAGAGCCGAGGCGGCGGCAGCGATTGGACCCCGCGCGCGACACGCAAGGGGGCGGGGCAACACGCCGGCGCTTGTCCGCGGGTGCTGAGTCCCCACCGTGACCGTGACGCGCATCATGTTGGCACGAAGACTAATCTCATCAGATATCTTCAGCAAAGCTTTCTATAACTGGAAAACATTTATTTTATTGTTGGTTAGGTTATCAGCAGTCTGGATTAACCAATCAAATTAGAGCAATTTGAATAGCTCACTTTAAGAGAATTAGTTTATTCTTTGAAATTTAACACAAAATTCTGCGTTCAGTGGTTACTGCCCTCGTAACATTTTTATTTGTAAATGAGATATTGTTAAAACACATTACATGCTTTTAAATCCTTTGTTTATAAACGCCATGTATTGCTGCTAACCCAATAATGTCACTTTACTCAGATGTGCTTCTTGGTAAACATGCTCCTGGAGTCATGGGTTTTTCACCAACAGTTTTTGAGTGATGAACAAAAAATGGCATTTTTTAATTGTCTTTATGTCAGGACATGACACATAATCCTGGATTAATCTTAATTGAATCCGAATCTGCATTATCTCAGATACACAATGATGGCAGTGGGTGGCTCTATAGTCCCTTTGTACTGTCATTCAATACATGTCAGTAAAAAATAAATTAAAATAGCTGTTTAAATTCTTGGATTACTTTCAAATGAAAATCGATCTGTGAATACCTGAAAATGAGTTTCCATTGCCTGGATATTTCTATCCAGGTGATGGTAACATGGGTTTCATTCATCGCTCAGAGAAGTATACCTCGCGAGGAACTATATCTTAACAAAACATAGTAATGTCAAGTCATTTTCTATTTTCATGTCAAGGTGCCAAATATATTTAAGAATCAAATTGTGAAAAAGCGACTCATAGTAAACCTGCTGATTTTGTGCTAGAAAAAAAAACTGTCATGATGACAACAATTTAATAGATCCTCAATCTTATTTTTAAAATCCTATTAATTTGTCCTTGTGTCTCATCTTTTAAACAATATTTTTTAAGAGGGCCTGAGATAATGATGTAGATGGCACTATGGTGGAATACCTTTGGGAGTACCATATGTCTCTAAACACTGGATAAGTAAAGTACCATTAACTTTAATGTCTCAGACCTCCTTCATGAGTGAAGGAGACACGATAGGTTGCAAAGCATCTTGTTGAGATGGTTTTTAATTAGGTATAGAAATACAAAGTGAAGGCCAGTTTAAAAGGAATTAATGGACCCAAAATATGCAAATGTGACAATGTTGTGGGAAATAAAATTTTGATGCACAAATGTTATTAAATTATTACTATTATTTAAAAAAAGGCTTTGTTCAGATCATGCATGCGAATGTACTCTAGCTGCACTTGAAATGATGTTGTTTTTCTATTCAGGTAGGAATATTACAGTTGAGACTCAGGAGGCTACATAATTGTCATCAATTGGACTGCATGACTCCTTAGGTTGCTTTTACTTGTTAGGACAGCCTGTCAATAGATCTTAGCAAAATCCAATCACCTTCTCATAGGTCAAACACGCCTTTCTCCCGGCCATGTTTATGAATTAATTAAATCAGAAAAAATCGGTTGTACAGAAAACTGCTGCATAAAGTCCTTGAGGTACACGTGGTGGTTATCTGTTTTTTTTAACTGATGCGAAACAGTGACACTCGTGATATTAATAGACAGATGTAGAACTTATCCTGACAGCATGCACATATCTAAAAACACAGACTTGCAAAATCAATTTTATCAGACATCCTGAGCCCAAGAGTTCCTGGAATTATACAGGAAAGCTAACAGTGTCTTTGTGAGGAATTTCATGCATGAAAAAAAATGGATTTATAAAGAAGCATCACATTTGCCTGAAAATAAGGAGAAAAAAAAGATAATAAATCTGTCAATATTTGTGGAGGATGCTGAGGTAGCCTCAGGTGGGCGGCTATCTGTAAGCAGATCAGCACTGGTTATATCATTGAGGGGCTTTTTTTTCTTCTTCTTCATTCTATTTCAATAACTTGAATAAAATGTGACCCGGAGGCTAAAACCAAGACAGGCTTATGTATATTTATCAACATTAAATCCGCCATGAAGTTTAGAAGAAGCTATTGGTTATTTTTCTTTTGTGACTCAAGTTTGGTTCAAGAATAACTGCTGCAGGCACTAGTGATCATTTATATATTTATTTTAAATAAATGGGTGGAAAACTTGCATATTTCTCCAAGAGACTGTAAAGAGTTCCAGCAGTCCAGATGCAATGTGAGAATAGATCATGCATGCTAAAGACACACAAGTTTTGTCTGACTTGGTGTGTTGTTTATGAGTAACTCACTGCAAAGAGAAATGCAAATATGAACCAGCTTACTTTTTAATCTCTCCCGGAGACCATTAAAAACCGGCTCAAATGCACTAATCTCCTATTCGGGGGAGTGACTTATTTATAGATATGCTTGCCATCTGTTGCTCCGCATCTTCATCAGCAAAGCCTCACATTGTTGCTGGTGTTTGGATCAAACTCACAGACCGATGCATCTTCCTTGAGATGCTTGTTTTCTCAAAGAATTTTACCAAGTGATTGCAATACATCAATTGCAGTGAAAATTGATCCTGGGCAACATTTTTTATTCATGTCACAGGGTAGCACAAGGGCGGCAGCCCTGCTGTAAACAAAGGTTTGAGAAATGTTCTGTCAGGTGGGTACAAGGAATGAGGAACAGCGGGCTATCGCACTGACAAAGTGCTGTTTTGATCATTAGAAAATGTCTGCCCCCCCCACCCACTTATTCTTGTCCCTCAACCTGTCCCAGCCTGCTGAATATGATGTTGACCACATATAGATCTAGAAAGCCTGCAGAGCACTGCAGGGCGTCGTGCACTCCTGTTATTATGATTATTTATTCACTCTTTCATTTTTAAAGTCAGTATTTCACCTTATCATAAGTAGAGGATGGGCTCGGATCAGAGCTGTATTCGTCTGTCCTTTGACCGCAAATAAATTCCGACTGATTTAAGTGGAAGTACGTTTTGGTCTAATTTTCAATATTTATAAAATCATGTTTCAGCCAAGGAGTGTCACGTGGTGACTTGTCACCTGAGGAGTAATTAGTCCTTGATGTGACCTTAAGTTGATCGCTGCATCACTTTACCTCACAGAGAGAACATGAATTGGAATTACAGAGCAATGCGGTTTCACTGTGTTCCCACTTTGTTTTTGGCCTGTGAGACAAATAGCAATAAAAGCTGCATAGCAGGAGCATTTTTAACACCTTAAATAAGTGAATTCCCTCCATCACCACATTGCCATTGATGGCAGAAGGATTGCTAGGAGAGTGACAACAGTGCCTCCTTGTGACCGTGTCTAATTATTTAGTGAGACGCGAGCAGCTCAAGGGAGAAACAATGCTTTGGATTTGGAGCTTTTCCATAAGTCAGACACTAAAGGGAATAAAATCAGTGACAAGTAAAATATCCCTGGAGCCAGAAAGAGAAAATGAAGATTTGCAACAAATGATACCGTTGGCTAAAGTTATCTGAAACTCCGATTCATATCACCGTTGCTGGTAGAACCATTATCACAGAAAGCCAAAGGTCCAGTCTTTATTTCCAAAATATAAAGGGATTTGGATGAAATAGTTTAAAAGGTTCACAATAAGAGTAAAATAAAAAAAAGCCCCCGAAGAATGCAGATTAAATTGTCATTGTGTTGCCTCTTTTTTTCTTGATTTATCCTCTGTTCACGTGTGTGTGTGTGTGTGTGTGTGTGTAAAAGTTCCACAAACACTGAGTACCTTGTCTAAAAGAATAATGCTATACAGCAATATTGATACTAATTTATACTGTCTTCTTATTCTTTAACACTTTCCAATAAAAATACTAAATGATAAAACAATCCCAGTCTCACTTGTCTTCTAAAGTGATGTTAACAAAGCTCTCCTCTCAAAGCATTGTTCTCCTCCTCATATGGCCGCACAATGCTGCTTCAGCCACAAAAGGCACCTTATTGTGGCTACGAAATGGAGCGCTCACATCCATTAAACAGCCATTCAGCAGAATTATATTGCCAGCGCCAATCTATCAGGTGCATTGATCATGTATTGTCGGCTGGGAAGTTGCAGGCCCTGGTCTCCTCTTCTGGAAGTGTTGTGCGAAAGAAACCTAATGAGAAACTGTCAGTAGCGCACAGGTAAACAAATCAATGGCACCCAGCAGCAGTGCTCCCAAGGTCGAGCCACACGCACACTATACGCACACGCTCAGACACATAAGCATAAACCCTCCTGTAGTCAAGGCTTCTCCGGTGTAAAGAGTAGGCTTTCATCAGAAAAACAGGGCTCAAGTGGGATTATTTCACCCTGGTTAAGGTCATCATAAATACATCGGGGGAAATGTATGTGTTTGCTTTATTTCCGAGAAATGAAAATATCAGCTATCACTTTTAGCTCACTTTACTGAAACTCTTCATTTCCTGTCAATAAAGTTAGCTTGGAATAAAGTTATCTTGGATGTAATTTTAATTCCAAATTAAGGGTCTGCAAAAGACCAATAAATTGAAGTATTTCAAGCATCTGGATAGGATTGTCAGATTTCTGCACACACCCAACCGGCAAGACCCGTAAATCACTGCAGGGGTTATCTAATCTAGACTGGGAATGTCTGACGACCCCCCCCCCCCCCCCCCCCCCCCCCCCGAGAGGAAGCTGGAAAGAGCTGCTCGGGAGAGGAAATGCTTTCCTCAGTCTCTGGACCCAACCCCAGTTATTTAAAAAAAAAATGATTAAAGGAAATCTTGAATCTTAAAATCTTAAGAAGCGTTGACCTTGAGTGAACATGCTTTTATATTTTCACAAATTGGCTGGACAATCTCTCAGGTATGTGTATTGGGGCGGCTGCGGCTCAGTCCACGTCTCTCAGAGTCCTTGGGCAGGACACCGGACCCCAAATTGCTCCCAGAGGGTCTTGAGTGGCAGCAGTTGCCCACTGGAGTGTAAATGAGTGCGTGAATGGGTGAATGTGAGGCCAAATTGTAAAGTGCTATATAAGTGCAGTCTATTTACCATTCATGCTCACGTTTGCTAGAATATAGCAATGTATGTGGACATGAATATGTGAGGAAACAGCTTGCAAAATCAGGCTTTTAGTCAGAAAACAAGAACAGAAAAATGCAGTTAAATAAAAAATTATGACAAGGAATATAAAAGAATGAGGAAATGAGGGAATTCAGAAACATGAATACACTGACATGTTCCATTAAGCCCCGTGCTGTGACAGACTATCACACTTGCCTGCACGCATATTGTAACTTGACAAGACAGTCCGATAGACGGCGTGGTTTGTCGTCACAGCTTTGTCGCACAGATCCTTTCATGAATCGAAGCTCAGAACGCGACACAAAGCGCAAAGCCCAGTTTTGGTGTTTTTTTGATTGTCTGCCGAACGACATGCAGCGACTACGTGTGTGGCGAGCGTCACACATAGCAGAGAGAGGCACAAGGTCAACATCAGTAATTATTCTGCGTGAAAGCATGTTGGTCTTCAGCGGGTGATTTCGTTTCCTGCCATTAGACACAGCGATTAAGCACAAGCACAATGATACTGTGATGGCATCAGCAGCCACGCCATGGCCGGAGGCACTTCTAAATATTCTCCGATGTTCTCTAAATATTGCTTTGCATGGATTAACTCTCCTGTTGTGTTCAGGTTGTCTGAGTCTTTTCTGCTTGCCTTCATTAATAAATTATCATGACTCTCTCCCACCCTCCTTTGCATGGATTTTTTTAACACGCAGTAGTCTGTGTTAATTTGTCACATAGTTGAAGACAAAATCTAAAATATATACTCTGTATATATTTCTACAATGCTACCACAGCTACAGAACAGAAGAAAATGTCCAGGCTTTCAAATACCTAATCCTGGGATAATTCTCACAGCTAGTCCAGAGGCTTTGCAGTATCCTGTATGTCTCCACCTCTCCCCTCTGTGTGCCCCCTTCAAATATGTATTTTATCTATTTTAAATAATACCCCCCCCCCCCCCCCACACACACACACACAGTTATCTCCCTACAAATGATAGGAACATGGACACAACATGTCCATAACACTGACTTGTATTTGGTTTTAAGTATCCAAAATGACACATTGTCCTCTTAGCTCTAAATGCTGCATTGTTTTAGTGCAGTGGTCCGCAACCACCGTGCCACAGTCCGGTACCGGTCCTTGAGGCATTTGTTACCGGGCCGCACAGAAAGAATAACTCATTTATACAATTTCCGTTGTATAAATGAGTTAAAACCGAGGCAGAAAAAACTCAGCAGGGGGGCAGAGATGCAATGGAATAGCCTCCACTAAGGTTTCTTTCAGTGTCATTGAGGTCTAGTAGTTCAAGAGGTTGATGTGAAGCCAAGAGGGAAAAGGAAGGCTAGCGGGTCGAGATCCACAAATGTCAATAGCCATCAACACTAAACTTCACTCACTGTAGGTCTAAATAGATAAAGGGGCCACTTACTGTAAAATGTCCGATTCTGCAATGCTATTTGTATTTGTAATGCTATATAATCACTTCAGGGGAAGGAAAATCATTACCCATAATTCATTATTCAGCAGCACGGAGGTATGAGGAGTTCGTAGGTTTAAGTATCTCAAGTTACTTCCAATGGAAATATTCATTATTTAAATATTTTTACTCCTTCCTCCTGTCCAAGTGTGTGTGTTTGTGTCCAAGTGGTGGTTTCTTAGGTTTCATGTATAGTGAGTTATTAAAATTAATATACTTTCCCCACCTTAAAGCTGTTTAAATAATACATAGTGTGTTTCATAAATTCGAAAACTAAAAATAAACCAAAGAATAGAGTTGCTCTTACGAGAAAGGGTTAAAAGCGTCTCTGAAGTCGATGGGCTCCTCCGATTTGATTTGTCACACAATCATTTAAAGACGGTCATTTCTCTTCATTTGAGGTCGCGTGACCTTCACTGTTCTCAAATCAGTGCATTTGGGCTCCTGCACTTGACCCATAATTTGATTTGTGTCCCTGCAACATCAAGAGCGGTCAAAATGAAATGAAGAAAGAGAAGATATGACAATAATTACAGCAATTGTTTATTTAAAATGCCGCTAGCTTCAAGAAGAAGCATGTCATATTAAAAAATCTTCAAACTGGGGACATGGCAGAATCATTGTGACAAAAATAATGTGTCACAGAAAAGAGCACTGTTGTGTGACCTCTGTATAAAACCGTCTGTTTCTTGAGTCTTTTGGTGATGAATGAGTTCAATGAGAAAGTGAATGTGAGATGAATTAGTAACGATGCAAATGAAGAGCTTTTCTGATGTGCATGACTTTGATGAATTCCAAAGTATTATCTTATTTGTGTAAACAAGATTTTACACATGGAAGAACGATCATGTAGCTTTTTCGTTCTGATATGCCTGTAGCAGTTCCATCAATCCGAATTCGGCCATTATAATGTCAAACACAAGTGGAGAGAGAGAGAGGGAGCGAACGATCACAAGATCAAACGGTTTTACAGTCAGTGATAAGAAGGAAGAGCAATTTATAGAATAACCATTGGAAATGTTCCCAGGAACTGTTAATAGAAGAGAATATCAGGGGGCACAGACGCCTTCTGGTTTTTTCACATGAAATTAATTTATTTCCCATCCAGAGGTAATCACAGAAAACAGGAAAAAATCTGCCCGAAGTAAGGACCAGCCAATCAACAGAGTTCAGAGACATACTTTCATACAGACCAAGGATCTGTTACCTTTTACATTTAGTATCTAAGCCAGTATAGCATACCGTGCATGTACTATACTTTCAGGTATAAGACATGACTGTTGAATTGGTGTGTTCAACCAAACAACATGCCATCCCATTTAGAGACTGCTGGGTCTTTTCTCAGCATTATAGAACCAGCAGCTGATAAAGATGACTGGTTTAGTGATGCAAGATAATCCAGATGTTGATCACTGGCCTGTGCTGTGTGCCGGTGGAATGAGATTTCCAGAGTTTGTGTAACCTCTGTGTTTTCTGTGTTCCTTCTGTTCTGGCTTGACTTATCTCTCTCCTATCATACAATAAACATATAACAATAACCTGCTGTTAATTAAATCAGAGACCATATGCTTCTCTGCAATGGACGTGTTTCTGCACTCCTCCATTCCCGATTGAGAGGCATGTCAGTCTATTAGTTTGGATGAACAGTGTCTCCTCTCCCTGAGAACTGTCAGCTCCACTGAAAGACTCTCTTTAATCACTGCAACTATAATTTCAAGGAATTCCAATCCTTTCCAGAGCAATGGGGAAGACAAAGACAACACCATCAGAGGCCCTTCAGAGGGAATTGTGACTTTTCATAGAGAACGTTTGACGTTCGGGACTATTTTGGTTTGAAACGGCTAAATAAGAAAAGATGAAAGAATCAGTTTACTACCATGAAATCAGGGTGAATATGACTGCTCCTATCAACATGTGTCACGTGCATTGCAATTTATGTATATGGATTCACCTTTTCCCTACATGCGTACTGCACTTCTCCGAGTGATAAATGTCAATATGTCTGACTAATAATTAGACTAACTGTAAATGGCAGTCTGGGTTTTTTTCCTGTCATGAACCGGAGGTTGCAATATCCATTACCTCTGTCCTCTTCAACCTCTGAGAAATGATGGCCCGTGTTTCTGCGTGAGAGGACATGGCTCCAGCGTCAGGTGGCACGTCCTTCTCTGTCTCTGCAGGGCCTGCTGGGACCTCTTGGGTGACAGCGTCACTCGAGCTGAGTTTGAGGGCTTCCTCCAAAAGGTTGCTTGGCTGCCTGCCTGCCTGCCTGCCTGCCTCCTGCCCATCTTCCTCCAAACGCAATGGACATTGATCCCCCCCCCCCCCCCCAGCAGCGACACTGTGTCCCCGGGAAGGGTAAGCAGATACACCTCGTTGCCTCCAACAATCATTCTGTCCCTGTAGGGACAGGACGTGGTAAATTAATAGTGTGCCTGCGCCGACTAGATATTGTTAATGTATTTGCTATTGATGGGGTGAGATAACATGAGTAGCTTCAGCCTTACTTAACACAAAACATAAATCCTCCAAGGCCTTTGAGGAGAAGTGGTATATGAGCAGCGAGTTACTCCAAGCTTTTAGTGAAGTGGTGATATATTTATTTAATTCTAGTGAATAAAACCAGATGCAGTCTCATAAGAAGTCTAGCCTATTGATCTGCACATTACTTATCCAGTAAACCAGAGGTATACGACAAATAAATGCTGCATAACGGCCGAAAAGCTAAGTAGAAAATACCAGAGATGGGCTGAAGGGGAGCGAGGAGGAAGCGTAGCGAGAGCAGAAAATAGCTGTTTTACTGGATGGATGAAACTGTCTGAAGATAGAACCTTCACTTAATAGCTGTGTGTTTTATTTATTGTTTGTGATTCTTAGCAGACATGATTCCATAGTGATGATAAAAACATGACCTAGTCAGTCATGAGACAGTCAAACTTGGGGTGATCCTTTGTGAGTACTGCCACAGTGTTACACAAATGCTGTCTAAGGACAGGATTTGGTTTGTTCTGACATGACTTATAAGAATGATCCACTTTTAACTTTGAGAAGAAAAAGGAAGAGACCAGGATAAATCCCAGCACTTGGATTTTCCTCCACGCAGAATCACATATGACTCATGAAGATCACTGTAGCACTGAGAGTACATCAGAGGATGGAGCTACAGTTATCACCTGACACTGCAGCATCGCTCTCTGCGTTTTAACATTGTTCCCTTTTTTATTTAGTTTAATCATCAGTGCTTTTTTTTAGTGACAGGCAGCTGTACACAAGCTGCCTGTCACTAAAAGGCAGACAGACAAAACCAGCTTTGTAAAAAAGAGCAGATCATTTAGCACTTCAAATATTTCCCTGACAAGTTTGTGAAAAGTTTGAGGCGCTACAGCTCGGCAATATGCAAAATAAATAGGTGTGAGAAGGTAAAAGTTAAAAGGTCAGACACAGGGTGAAGGATGTGCATTTTCCAACAAGAACTTCAATAGACAAAGCAGAGAGAGTTACACTTAGACTGTGCTTCACTGAACACCTACCTCTGTGCACTGTTACCTCGACTGGCTTGTACAGCAGATTGTGTGTGGTTATACTGGGAGTGACTACTCTAGCTGCCTGTTCTCCGACCCTAACCCACTTTCTTTGAAGGAGAGTCCAAGAGACCAGAAGCTAAGGGAATGAGCATAACGGCGGGCATGAATGTGAAATGATCAAATTTAATGGATGGACGTGTCCATTGTATGAAGAGCTCCCATGGTCCTTTGGGGCGTGATTGCAGAGCTTCATAGAGCGCCTAAAACATGTTCATGTTGTTTTCACGCTGTGGCCTGAAAAATACGACAATGGTCAGCACGGCAGGATAGCGCTAGACCGAGATGGTTTGCTTCCAAATGCACGTGTCAATACTGTTGCCAGTGTATTTCTACAGTTAAGAGGCATGGTGGATTTGCTGTGCATAGTTTCCTTCACATACAATTTCCTTAAAAAGACTTTAACTGGACTTTTCCCTGAAAACACTCATCTCAGAGTCATTTAATTTAAAACGTGCTGAAAAGCTTTTGACCATGTTAAGGGTATCTGGTCGAGGGCACATGACAGCATAGCTCTTTAACAGCACTGTTGTTTACGAATGTCTTCACATCTTGCAAAAAAAAAAAAAAGCTCTGCAAGGAGAAAATGTTCCACTCCACTGCATAGAGAAAATCAGTCTCTCTGATAATAGCCTGCAGCAATTTCAGACCACACAGACTGACAAGGGAATCAATTTTCCTGGTTAGGTTACGGATGGAATTTTTATTTTTTATATTGGTCTTTTAATGAGACATAAGTGATATATTCTGTATAAATTATTAAGAAATACTAAGCAGCGTGGCGTAATCGAAGAACTCCACCTTCCTGAAACCGTATTAATTGGAATTAATTAATTCTAATTAGTATATATTCAAAGACAATTTGAAAAATTTGCATCTGCTGATCTTGCTTTAGAAATCAAACCAAAAGCTTTGGGTACTTAAATAATCTGCCAACATATTCACGCACACTGACTTTTAAATAATGATAAATACCCCATCATCCATCACAAGGGTTTACAGTGAAATTGGTTCCAGTGAACAAACAATGGCAATCAGACGGATCCAGCCTGACCTCCTGTGGAGCACGCTGTGCAAAGCAGTTTACAAAAAAAGGGGCCATGTCAGGATAAATGCATGTTTAGCTTGTTTTTCTGGTGGTGATAGAAGGTCATCGCTCAGGCTCTGCTCTGCCAATATGTTCTTGAGCAAGGCATTAATGTGAGCACAATCCATAATGTCACCGAAAAGCTCAGAATATTGTGATGTGCAGTAGCTCGACCTAAACAAATGCAAAAGTTAAAAAAGAGTCAAAATGTCTGCAGTGATCGCTCACTGATAATTCAACAAATCAGTACCATCAAAAGTTGATAAGGCCGACATTCGAATGAGACGTCGCTGCCATGAGGGGCCAGGGATCGGCTCGAGGTTATCACCAAAGCGAACAATCTATTTACAATGTAAATAGAAATGTAAATTTTACATGAATTCCAATCCTCTATCTGACCAGGCTAGCACCAGCTAATCACAATAGTTTCTATAGATTATCTTTACTATTAGACCTGGGCACCTATTTTATTTATTATTTCCTCTTTGATTTTAATCACCGTTTTTATTTGGACTTAACTCCTCCTACATATGTGTTTGCAAACCACTGCACGTTTGTTGTAGTTTTTTTTAATAAACAAGGAATGTGATAAATGAGCAAACTGTAACACCATACAGAAAATACAGCTAAAAGTGTTTAGCAACAAAGCAAAAATATAAAGGGTATTTAAACAGGAATAAAAAAAAAACACATGGACCCTTGATGTTGTTATTAGTGGAAATGTGTACAAAGAAGAATGATAATAGGTATAACATAAGGTAAAATGGGTTTTAAATTTAAAAAAAATAGAAGAATTGAAAGAAGAAATAACAATGCAATATATGAATATAAAATGAAGTAAAAGCAAAGACAAAACAAAGCTTTTTCAAAGTTCTGCAGTCGGGCACTACAGTTTGAAAGCCAAACGTATTCTTAAAACTGAGTATCCCTTTAATTGTTGCATTTATATATTTTTTATTTGCTATCAGTTTGACAGCTTTGTCTTTTCGTTCGATAGTAATTTGTCTTTTGGCATAAAACCTTCGAATTACGCGTAAGACGCTGTTTGTGAATAAATGTCCGGTGTAAAATGTAAATGTCATTTTTCCATTTGTCCGAGCTCGCGGTGGGCGGGATTCTGTTGCTATGACAATGACGTCAATGTTGGTGTCGGGTAACCAAAGGTCAAAATAAAGACAAGTGAATGAAGACGGAAGGAAACTTAACAGGCTGACGAGAATAGGACGGAGCGTTACCGGATCGACTCGAACTTCAAACGAGAGCGTTGCGGTGGGTGTCGACCTCATGTTGGCTGGAAATCATCGTCTTATTCGGCGGTAAGCAAACGTCAGACAGCAGAAGGTTAGGGTCACAGGCAAGCTAGCACAAGCTAGCGAGCTAGCTAGCCTAGGTCGTTGGCTAACCGGAGCTAGTGCTAACAGTTAGCACATAAACGCTGTTTACTTTGGAAGGCTGCCCGGACAAGCCAAAGTTACTTTAAGCGGATCGCTGGCGAAGTCGGTTCAATTATAGCAGATCGTGGCTCCCGTTATTAAAGGTTAAAACGTTATTCACGTTAGCTTTTTCACTGTTAGGGAAAGGGCACAGTACCATGGCCTTGAAACAGTGAATATTTACTGGCTGTGGAACTTCACTGACAGCAGCAGGCTGGTCTTTAACCGCAGTGCTAGCTAATGACATTGGTGCATGTTAATGAGCTAGCTTGTTACGCTTCACGAAACGGGGCGACGAGTGAAGATAAAGTTTTCTGAAGGACCCGTAGTTCACGCGGAGCCTCAGAAGTCGCTCATAAATCATTAACTTTAACATATGTCGTCCTCTGCATTAGCGTAATGTAAATGAGTCCGCAGACCATAATGGCTCCCGACACTGGAATCTGGATTAGCCTCAGACACCATCACACAGTGCCGGTCGGTGTGTTCCACCGGCCATATGGCTGCTTCCTGCACAGTTCTAGCATACTGGAATAGAAAAATCAAAATGTAGAAAAAGGTGAGGTGTTCTTAATCATTCTATCTAGAAAAAGCTTGTCAACAATTTAAACTCTTGTCTCTCACTGTGCATTTTAGAGTTGCCCACTTGGTGTCCAAGCGCTGAAGGTAGTTTGAGGCTGTAAACATCCCCGACTGGAAGCTTGTCTCTCAGCAGAGCTTTCAGTCTGATGTTTACTGCTGCCGACTGCTGCCTCCTCCTCCTCCTCCGACCAGACGACAGGGCCGCTTTTGTGCAATGATTTGTGTTCATTTGTCAAACTGTTATTTTTTAAACGTAATTGATTGCAAAGATAGCTCGTGTTTGAAGTGTGACTTAGAGTTTTTGGGGCCCGTAACCCCAGTATCAGTCGTTCAGCCTCAGTTCATGTAAACATCCTACACTCAGCTGTAATCGGCTGCAGCAGCGGCTGAGAGAAGGTTGTTTACTTGGACTGGCTGGAAGTGGCACTTTGGAATGAAGCGATCTGAGTGAAGGGCATCCACGTCAAGGTCAAGTGTCACAGGATCGTAACCCCAAAGGCTTGTTCTCAGTTGGATTGATTGAAGATATCGTGCAAGATATCTGTGTACGTGCCTTTCTTTCATACCTCTGCAATAAAAATATTGTCGTGGGCCTTTATTTGATAAATGGCCAATTGTTTTTAATTACACTAGTAATGGCATTAAACTGTAGCTGTAAACAACACAGTATTAAAAATATGTATTAGTTTTAAATAAAGACTATGCTAAACACCATTTTTCATTTTGACAGGGTTTGAAACTGTTGTTTTTTTTCCTCTTAGATGATTTAAAATTAATGTGCAGTGAACTCAGTCAAAGTCTGACCCTGCTCTGTTTCTGTTTTGTAAGGTGTAAAGCCATGACTTTATACCTTAAGATCACCACTAGATGTCAGCAAAGTGCTGCTATTTGAGGACCTGTGTCCTTTTTCATCCTGGAGACTCAAACAGCAGATCCAAATATTACTCGTAGAGACACCTTCCTACACAGTCTGAGAATATGAGGACTCTTAAACAGACTTTCAGTCTTTAGTGCGACATTAAAAATGTCCAGTTAGATTGAGACCGTCCACACAACTTTCCATCTTCTTTGTGGCAATTTCTCCAAGATGCTGCTGTGGTGCTTCGGGGCCCCCCGCGGGGGGCAGAGGACCCCAGTCCCCCCCAGAAACGGCTGCGACTCCGTCGTGACCTTTTCAACTGCCCAGACAGTGAGGGGGGGGGGGGGGGGGGGGGGACGGAACAGAGGATCCGATTGCGCCAGGTGGGTCGAAGCCGAACTGCTTCACTGACCTCCAATAATGCGGAAAAAGGAAATTGGAGATTCTTGCCTTTGTGCCAGGGAATGCAGAAAGGCACCACTGCCCCCCCCCCCCCCTCCATCAAAAGTGGTTCCTCTTGTGATTCATCATTCCCTTGCCACTTTTTGAAGCACCGTTTGGATTCTCACAGGTGTTAAGTCCTGAAAGCAACGATTGGCTTTGTGTTGGTAAAGCTCCTTATGATGCTGCAGATCGCAGATACTGAAACTATCCACAAGAGACTCCTCCTGACTCTGGACCTGTGTTATCAGAGCACAGTCGATGCATGCAAATCCTCTCATTGCCTCTAGGTGGAGCCAGAGAAAGCTGATTTTCTTCACAGCAAACCATGTCGAGTTTCTCTCTTCCCTGAACTGGTGGTGTTAATAAAAATAATAATCCAATCCTAGGATTGACCTTTAATATTTAATCTCTTTAAGACAGTGGCTAGTCTAATTTTTTTAATGCTTGGTAAGCAAATGTAACACAAGTTTGATGCTGTCATCAATTATTTGGTTAAAAAAAATGCTACAAGTCGTGAGAGAGTTAAATTTGAAAATGACTAACCTTATATACTCTCGGGGACATCCATTATTACTTTACAACCCGCACATCCAAAGTTTATTACAGACCAAATCGGTTGCAGAATCTGCTCGCACATCACGGCTACCCTGGTCAAGGATGAGACGGCTTCTCCCCTCCTCTCCAACACTTGGGTGGAGTAATATAGTTTATCAGGCGAAAGTGATGAATGATGAAGTAACTGTTCACTATGGATGGCGATGCAATCGTATATGACTGATGGAGTTGTCACCGTGGTTTTAGTGAACGCAGCCAGCCACCTGTCAGGCCTCCGGAGCAGAGCCCATTCCTCACAGGCACACAATGACAACTTTTTATTAGGTGATAAACAGGTTTCCCACGGTTTTTACTCAAGGATCCCAGTACAGAGACAATCACACTAGTTTGGTGGGAGGTTTAGTAGTAGTGGGGGGGGGGGGGGGGGGGGGGGTTCCATCAATTGTTTTGTTTTTTATTTACACATCAGTCATGGAGGAGAACTGGCCTTGCTCGCTTAGTTCTGGCTCCAGACCTGTCTATCTGATCTATGGGATGCAATCAGAACAGAGCCCAGACAAAGCCAAGTCATTTTTTTACTACCTTGCTAAGTGCACATGATGATTACCTTATTATTTTTTGGAGTTATGTATCATGTTTGGAAGGTCAAGAGGGGTCCTTCCTATCTAGCAATCAGTGTGTGAGTAATCTTTTCAAATTGAAACACTCTGAGGAGACCAGATGCCCTTGAATGCAGCGGAGGTGAGTTCATGTGAGCGACAGAGCTGGTTAAAGATGAGACCTCGTATGAATCGGTGCCGCAGCTTACACAATAGCGCCTCTATGGAGCATTTCAATATTTTCAGTCATGAGGGGAAAATACTTTGGCGTGAACCACAATGAACTGGAACTCTTCCTCTCAAATCCCTCGCATGAGAATGAGAACAATCACTAGACGACACAGTCACACTCTGCGGCTCTCCTTGTGTTGAATGAAGCTAATGATTGTTTCTTCATCAGGACAGACAGGAACGATCTTGTGCTAGCTCATCTGTGGCTCTGAAAGGTGGCAGCTGGGACTGGACACGGCCCCGTGGATGTGCTGCTCCATTGTTTCCCCGTCTAGTGTTCCCTCTAAGGGCGTTGGCCGGGCTGCATGGGGAGGACGGAGTGAGACGGACCCTGAACACGGGAGAGAGTGATCTCTTGTTTTTCTAGATAAGTGTTATTTGCTCAGGTTATTACACTGTGCCCTTGGGATTCGAATATGTTCCAATTTTCGCCCAATTCTTAGCTCAGCAGCATGCAGTTTTGATTACTGCTCCATAAATAAGAGCAAAAATGAGACCGAATGAAGAAATAATTGTTGAGCAGTTACTAATTAAATGAAAAGGCTTATGATTGCTTCAAAAATTCTAATGCTTCACCAGTAGCGCTCTCAGTGGATGAAGAATTAGGCAGCATGAGTCAAGCTATTGAAATCATTGCTAATTGCTCAAACCCCAGCAAAGTCCATTTGCGGCAATAATTGCCCTGTGATTAACTTTCTCTGTGCTAAAAAAAAGAATGCAGGATGGATCACAACGTCTTGTCACTCACCGTTAACAAATAATTAGTCATAAAATTAGCACGACATTTAGATAAAAAGTCTTTCCTATGACTGCGAAGTAGCGAAATTGATCGCAGATTAATTATTGTACGAACCGTGCCTGTGAATCCTTATCCAATCCTATATATGTGTGTGAAATAAATGACCTTTGAACGTGGACAAACATCAGTTTGGCTCCAAACCGCTTAGTCTGCAGCATCCCCACGGTGTTTACCTGCTGAGTCAGTCTGTCATTCTGTCCTCGGAGATAAACCGATAACGTGACGGCTTCAGGTTCTCCTGGTTTGCTGTCATAAACTGATTAAATGAAGGCAGAGGTGTCGTTATCTTATGTAATACCAACACAGGGTTGCTAAACAATATAAATGCAACAAGACTGAACTTGTCTCCACTGGGCGGCTCGTTTGTCAGCATGGAAAGTGGAATGTACTGGTACACCTAATTTATAAAAGTTATTTGCCATAAAATATAATATAAAGATTTTTCTTTACCCCAATTTCCATAACCAAATGTTATAAAGGATGACAGACATTAGTTACTTGGGGAAATTAGACTTTGGGTAAAATCAGTTCATTAAATGTTATGAACATTTAACGTAACAAATTATAATCTGTATGAAGTGACAAAATTACACCCATTATCGTAAAAAAAAATATCATAAAGCTAAATTGAAATGACATTTCCCTGCAGGAAGTTGGATAATCCTCGTCTTTATGGGTCTTCCTGCAATGCTTTGTTCAGGGAATTAATTATTCTTTAAATTAGACAACCTAGACGCGGGCTAATACTGAGCATAGCAGCACAGCTTTATATTTTTACCCTTGTAAGGATGATAGATTGATCGATAAATATTGCTTATAATACACCATTAAATCTTTTTTTTTTTATTGTCCCACAGCTTCACTCTGTCTTGTTGTTCCCTTTCAGCGCTGGTTTAAAAGACAGGGAATAAAATCTTTCCAAGTTTGGCATTTTCCTTCACTAATTTATTCTTGCATCTGCAATAATCAGTGGCTTTTCACTTGTGAGTCGGGATGCACATGAAAGATGTTTGTTATTTTACAGCATATTTGCATTCCTAATGTCGCCCAATCACATAATTTACACTCTGTAGTGGATGAGCGCAATTGAGCATCATTCGCTGAAAAACAAACTTTCGGGAATGTTTTTAAGTAGATTCTCTCATTCCAACTTTAACACTGGAGGCAGCATAGGAACATTGGTGTGTGTGTGATACATAGAAGAAAACAATTGATTTGTAAAATAAAACAAAAACATTGTGTGTGCCTTTGAGGATTTAACGTCCTATAATTTACATAGATAATGAGGAATAGAACATGTTTAATTTATTCAGATTTTCACAATTTCTCCCATCGCCTTTCTTGCCTTTGTTATTAAGTCCTTAATCATCATTAGTCACACACACAAAAAAGTCTTCCCGACATGCACATTTGGGCCAATGCCTGAAAACATCACTAATGGATGTTCCAATATATACTTTAGCTTGATGTCTGCGTAAATTGCGACCAGTATGCAGCAGGTAATGAGTTAATTTTCTAATTAAAGTCGTGTGAAGCAGCTCTGATAGTCTTGTCTGAGAATTAGAAAGCACTGTAACTTTTATTATTGCCATTTAAATTGCAGGTCTTGAGATAAAACACGGTCGCATTTAATTAAATAGCAGTCAGGAACTCATCACATTAATGGGGAGGTGTTTTTTTTTTGTAGTCAAAGTGATGACAAGAAGAAACAGAAAAAAAAAGACATGAAAATCTTGAGGCCTGCTTCCTGTTTTATAAACGGGACAATCAAAGAAGCAATCAAGGGAGCCTGTGAACAATCAAGGGAGCCTCTCCACCTATGTTACCTGTTGTAGCTTAGCTGTAGTATCAGAATCCATGGAGCCTCTATTAGCTCAGAGCTGTAAGATATTTGTCTTTGTGTTAAATGTTGATGATGGAGAAGTGTAAAATAAAGGCTTCATGATTCAAAACATGTTTATTACATCCAGAGATTAATCGCGTTGTTGCGCCGTGTGTGTGTGTGTGTGTGTGGGTGCGTGTGTGTGTGTGTGTGTGTGTGTGTAGGGACACTCTCCCGCAGGTCCAGCTCTCCCTCTGTCCCCTGCATGAGTCGAAGAAGAAGAACAGGGTGGATAATGTTTATTTTTTGTGGTAATGTTCCGGTAGCGTGCTAGATCGAGATCCTATCTAAAATATGCATTCAATTCACTCAACAAAAGTCTCAGTCACAAAGGGGCCCGATGCACTATCATGTAAAATGTCCTCTGGATCTGATCCAGAATGAGGTCAGCAAAGAATGTTACATTTTAACATTAAAAACCCTGTTTGTGAGGGTTGCTATGGTGACTGTTGCTGCAGGTTGATTTCTGCCCCTGCACAGCTGCGGAGGCATCATTGAACTGAATGAGACGCACCTGTTACACATCTCACCTAATCAGCTCCTGCTTCTTTAGACCTGCCTCTCTGGACAGGATCTCCTCTCTGTTCCATCGGTATTTTCAGGCTCTCCTGTTCTGTGTGTTGTCCCTTATTCCCTAGTTCTGTTTTTTTGTATCTGACTTCAATTCCCTGCAAAGACATGTTAAGACTGATGGCAGGAAGTTCTATTCATCAATTTATTTTGGACTGATGAACACGTGCATGCACATTTAGCTGCAAGTGTAACGCAGATATTCAATAAGAAAAGGATTGGAGAGGCATCAGATAATGAAGAACAACACCCATCTAAAAAGTCTCATTCAAGTGACAGGAGGACCTTTACTTTTGCATTTAGCCAAGTAGTTTTGACATATTGTTCCACAGTACATCACAAATGATCATTTCATTTGTGATGAAATCAGTATTTATGGATGTGCCTTGTCGCTCGGGGGACATTTAAAGCACTCCAGCATCAGTGTATCCCTATTATTTATAACCTCACCTCTCGAATTAATAGTCGCATATCATCCAAATGATATTTCAGATGGTGCCTTTCTTGGTGTGCCTTTCTGCTCCAGTGCCGGATCTTCCTTTTTTTCCCCTTGCGTTCACTCTGGTTTGACACGAGCTTCATTGCGCCTGGATTTCTTTGCTGATTCTGCAGAAGTCAAAGATGAAAGATATTAACCTACTTACCGGTACTTGGGTGCAGAAGTAGTCATTATCAGTGGAACAGATTCTACCAACTTGAAATATGTTTTCTGTTTAAAACAATTAATAAAAATAAACTCCGGTGAACAGCTGAAGGAATCACACAGAATCCCAGAGTGATGTTTGGTTCAAAGCTTAATTAATGATCTCTCTGTTGTTTGGCACACAATGTATGCAAAAATGTTTATTGTATTAATACACACTGTGTTTACCTTCACGTTCACTGAGCCATGCAGACACGTGGACATTTAAACTCCACAAATAAAGGTCTCAGGAGGATTTGATCCCATGACCTTCCTGCTGTGAGCCAACAGGACAAACTTACATAATGCCCATTAAATGTTCAAAAGATGAATGAATGAATGTAAAACACTATCCTAACATGCACAACCTGTGAATCTGTCGTTTTACATCGTCTATGCAGTTTTTGTTGCATCGTTGACATTGTCTTGATTGTCTAGGCGAGAGAGTGGCGCATTTGTTTGGTTCGAACAGCTCCGTCGGCTCAAGGCTCCTCTTGTCCTTGTCTTCTACTCGTGAAATAGTTGCTTCCTGAAGCACTTCTTCTGCCTTTAAGAGTTCTTGAAGAGACAATGACAGCATATTTGACTTCCAATTGAAGATTACATATTCAATGGTTTGTATTGTTTCCCCTACCCTTCAAACTGTATTTACAATCTAAGGACTTCTGAAATAAGCAGTAAAAATGCTAAATATGAGGCGAGTCAGCTCTCCTGAGGCTGTATATTGTCCCCTATTTCCCCTCATTCCTCATCGACTCCAGGTTTCTCTTGTCACTCTCAAACTGTTGTGCCTTTGACTTCCTGTCCAAGCCCCACAGAATATTCTTTGCTATGACTATGCAAACTCCGAATGAAAGATTAACGTCTCCTCTTTCATCAGAAAAAAAAGTGTGTTCCGACCATTTTTCATTCTGGAGTTATTGGCCGTAGAAGAGAGGCAGATTTCAATGTCAGGGTTGACAATGAATGTTTGGGTTGAAAAGAAAAACGTCTTTAGACGTCAATGGCACTGGCAATAGAAACAAAACAAATCAATTTAATAAATATTGAAGCCTGTGATCGGCAGGATCAGGAAAGAATACGACTCACGGAATGATTTGCTTTTGTCAGATATTTGAGTTATGCATGCACGCTCACAATACACAGGTTGCGCAAACACTCTTAGTTTTGATTTGATTTGATTTGAATGCTTTATTTCGAACATGCAAATTAAAAGACAAATAGAAAACAACAAACCGAAAAAAAAAAAAAATGATAATAGTCAAACCAACAATAACAAAGTCAAATTAACAATAATAATACAAACAAAACATGTCCGAAAAGGAGTAGGATGAAGCATTAGCTTTTTTTGAACCTACCCCCTCTCCACTACTCAACAAGCCATTCCTCTAAAATACATACATTGAATACAAAAAATAAGTAAATAAAAAATTGCAATTATAAACAAACATATATTTTACATATTTATTATTATTTATTTATTTAATTTTGCTAGAAAATAATTAGAAAATGAACCCGATATATCCACAAGATAGAAAATAAATTAAACAACAAATATACTTTCAAAAAATAGAGTCAAAAGGTGTAAATAACTAATTCATAAATCACTCGTGAAAACACCTGATCATTAAAGCCCTTCTCCCTCACTGTATTTCATGAAAACCTCGTGTTTGTACTGCTTTTTAAACTGGGTCATGCTTGGACACTGCTTGAGCTCCGCACCCAACCCATTCCACAACCTGACTCCACAAACAGAAACACAGAAACCTTTTAATGTTGTACGTGCCCGCTGATGTTTGAAGTAGTGCTCACCCCTCAAGTTATAACCCGCAACTCTAGTAAAGAATAACTTTTGAATATTTTCCGGAAGTCGATTGTTTATAGCTTTATGCATGATTTGTACTGTTTCATTCAGTGAATTTTAATAGTTTTGATTGTAAAAATAATGAATTTGTGTGTTCTCTATAACCGGTATTGTGAATTATCCTTATAGCTCTTTTTTGGAGTTTATATAGTGATTGTGTTGTACATTTGTATGTATTGCCCCAAACCTCTGCACAGTAATTTAAATATGGTAAAATAAATGAACAATAAAGAATGTGGAGTGATTTGCGATCCAGAATATGTTTTACTTTGCTCAGAACTGAAATGCTTCTTGACAGTTTGCTTTGTACATGTTTTATATGCAACTTCCAGTTTATTTTATCATCAATAATTACCCCAAGAAACTTATTTTGATACACTCTTTCAATATTGACCCCATCTACTTGTACCTGAACCTGTTTTTTTTTTATTACAATTACTGAATAACATGAATTTAGTTTTACTTAAGTTTATTGATAATTTGTTTCTGTCAAACCACATTTTAAGTTTTCCCATTTCAGTAGAAATCCTCCCCACTAATTCCTGTAAGTCCTCTCCAGAACAAAAAATATTCGTGTCATCTGCAAATAATATTAATTTTACATTTTCTGAGACTTTGCAAATATCATTTATGTAGATTATAAACAGTTTTGGACCTAACACTGACCCCTGTGGGACACCACAAGCAATGTCCAAGCATGACGACGAATATTCACCCAACTTCACAAATTGTTTCCTGTTGCTTAGATAACTTTTCACCCAGTGCAATACTATCCCCCTGATCCCATACCGTTCAAGTTTATTGATTAATATGTTGTGATTGATTGTGTCAAAGGCTTTCTTAAGGTCTATGAATACTCCCACTGAATGCAGTTTTTGATCTATAGCAGTTGTAATCCCCTCAATTGATTCTGTCAATGCTAGTGATGTTGAATGATTTGCTCTAAACCCGTATTGGCTGTCAGAAAGTAATTTATATTTGTTTATAAACTTGTCTAATCTGATATTGAATAGTTTTTCTAGAATTTTGGAGAATTGTGGAAGTAAAGAAATCGGCCTGTAATTTGTGAAGTGGTGTCTATTTCCAGATTTATACAGCGGCACAACTTTAGCTATTTTCATATTGTTGGGAAATTTACCAGTTTGGAATGATAAGTTACAGATGTATGTTAAAGGTTCAGAAATCCCATCAATGACCTTTTTTATGAGATTCATATCAATTCCATTTGAATCAATGGATGTTTTGTATTTACATTTATTTACAATATCCGTTATTTCATTATCTTCAACTGCTGTGAGGAACATTGAACTAGGATTTCTTAGTATAAGACTATCAGTCATATCTTTACACAAGGAATCAGGAATTTTTCCTGCCAGGTTTGGCCCAACATTTACAAAAAAACTATTAAAGCTGTTTACCACATCATCCATGTTTTCCTGTTTAATATTATTTTCAATGAAATATTGAGGATAGCTCTGTTGTTTCGCACTATTTTTAATAATACTATTTAATATGTCCCAAAGTCCTCTAATATTGTTTTTGTTATTAAACAGTATTTTACTATAGTATTCCTTTCTACATACTCTTATAATATAGGTTAACTTATTTTTGTATTTTTTGTATTTAATTTCTGCCTCTTTAGTCCTTTGTTTTAAGAATTCTCTGTATAGAGTATTTTTCTTTTTGCAGGCATTTTGTAACCCCTTCGTGAACCAAGGGCGATCTTTATATTTTTGTTTCCTGAAGTATTGTTTTATTGGACAATTCTTGTCATACAGTGATGAGAATATTCTTAAAAATGTCTCATATGCACTGTCGAGATCACTGTCTTCACACACCTTTCCCCAATTTTGTGCCAGCAAATCATTCTTTAATCTATTCATATTTTCATCTGTCCTAACTCGTTTATATTTAGTTCTTGTCTCTGGCTGATTTCCCTGATGATAGTTGCTGTTATAAATTGTAAAAACTGGTAAGTGGTCACTGATATCGTTGATTAATATTCCGCTTATAGGACTATTTACTATGTCATTGGTGAATATGTTATCGATTAAGGTGGCACTATGAGATGTGATTCTACTAGGTCTAGTGATTTTTGGATATAAACTCATGCTGTACATTGTGTCAAGAAATTCATCAATATTTTTGTTCTTATATGGATTGAGTAGATCAATATTTAGGTCACCACAGACAAAAACAACTTTTTGATTAGTACTGGAAAACATTTCTCCCATCCAGTCCTTGAATGGCTCAATGCTAGAGCCTGGTGCTCTGTACACACAGCTGATTATTACATTTTTGGTTCTTTCTTCACATATCTCAATAGTTATACATTCTAGTAAGTTATCAATCACAGTTGTCATATGTTCTACTACTTTATAATTCAAGTTTTTATCCACATACACAGCCACTCCTCCTCCACCCTTGTTCTTCCTGTTTGCACAGTTAAATTCATATCCATCCAATTCAAAATCCATGCCTCTATCTTCATTAATCCATGTTTCTGATATTGTAATTATTTTAAATGTTTTTTTAAATTGACTCAAGTATTCTTTGATACAATTAAAGTTTGCATACAGACTTCTGCTACATACTTTGTGGTAATAATCACACACATAGATTAATCACATATAAAGCATCACATTGTTAACTGATACACGATGTGAATGAGTTAGGGCCCTAACGGCCCATCCCAGGAGGAGGGTGTAAGCACCCCCTGGGAGGAGGGTGTTTTCATGCCCACGATAAAGATCACTGCCGTAGAACATTCGGGACTCTTCTACAGAGTCCCGCTCCCGCGTCTGTTGAAGAGTCCAGCGCTGTGTTTCCTTACCAGCTTTGTACTTACTGAAAACCTTCAGTAAACTTGATTTGTTTTATAATCCTGACTCATTATTGAATAAACACCTCCAACACAAGATATAATAAAAGAACCGGGGAAAAAGGAGAAATCTAACAGCTGGTGCCATGACCCGGATCTCAATGGAGGTGGCAGTTCCCGTGCTGGGCCAGGCAACATCTGTAATGCGCATCTAAAAGGTAAGCAGAAACCTTTGACTAAAATTTCTGCCGGATGCTTGCCTGGTTCAGCATGTGGGTCTGTATAAAGAGTGAACTGTTTAAGAATGGTACCAGAGCTATAGGCATGTAAGACATGTATTGTTGTCCTAAAAGCTGGAAAGGAACAGGGAATAAGATAAATGCGTGTGTGTGTGGAGCCTGAGTCGTGGGAGAGCCTTGATTCGCACCTGGGCTCTTGTGTGGTTTTGTGAGCTATAAACCTTGATTCGCACCTGTGCTCTTGTATGACTTTGTGAGCTATAAACCTTGATTCGCACCTGGGCTCTTGTGTGGTTTTGTGAGCTATAAACCTTGATTCGCACCTGCTCTCTTGTGTGACTTTGTGAGCTATAAACCTTGATTCGCACCTGAGTTCTTGCGTGACTTTCTGAGCTATAAACCTTGATCTGGGCTCCTGATCAGTGTCCAGATGTTTGTGATCTCAAGGCGGGGCATCGGTCCGGGTTCAGGTGTTTGTGATCTCAAGGCGGAGGCATCGGTCCGTTCTCAGGTGTTTGTGATCTCAAGGTAGAGGCATCAATCCGTGTCCAGGTGTGTGATCGCAGGTAGTGGGAGGCGGCCACACTAACCCTAACCCTAACCCTAACCCATGTCACATTGTCAAAAAGACAACAATATGCACTTGCTCTGAGCATCTCAGCTTTGTGATACGAGAACAGTGGTCAGAACTGCCATGTACTGAATACTGATAAGGAAAGCGCTATATAAATAGAAGATGAAATGGTGATAAGGCGACCCCACTCCGCACAAAAAGAGAGCATTTGAAGACGCGGTCTGTTCGCGGCCTGTGCAGGCAGCGTTGGCCAGCGGTGACGTCCGGTTGGTTGACGGCACGGTCCGGTCCAGCCGAAAACTGCACTGGATTGGGTGGCAGACCCCATGCGAGACATAAACGGTCTGGTAAATGCCAGAAATGCAAAGGGTCTCCTGGGAATCCCTCCAGACCAAGTTTCGGCCAGCTCACGTAACAAATTTAATCGGCTTTTAATCCACTGAACCACA
Source organism: Brachionichthys hirsutus (assembly GCF_040956055.1). Taxonomy (NCBI): domain Eukaryota; kingdom Metazoa; phylum Chordata; class Actinopteri; order Lophiiformes; family Brachionichthyidae; genus Brachionichthys; species Brachionichthys hirsutus. The sequence continues at coordinate 5,582,132 of NC_090909.1, read as the reverse complement.
TAAGCATCAGAAAAGGGTTTGGAGTCCCAGGTTCAGTCATCCTAATTTGGACTGCTATATCGCAGAGCCCAAAAAAGAGGACATAAAAGGGTTTTCTGTCTCCCTGGGCTCAGGTGAGCAAATAATTTGGCCTCACGAGCAAAAAGACCATATCCGGATGGGTCGACAGCAACAGGTTAAAATCCCTGGCTCTGGGGTGATTTTGGCCACCTTTGGTCTGAAAGCGTCACTAGGGGTTTTGAGTCCCGGGACCAAAGGAGTGAGCTTACATAAAGGAAAAAGTGGGGTCCGAAAGGAAAGACGTCTATGAAACTAGTGTAGACAGGGCAAACAACCGGTTAAAATATAAAATCCAGAAAAAATCGTAACTGCATAAATAGATAAATAAAGAACAGACTAACTAAGAAAACCTGATTCTGTTATTGAAATAGTTTGGGCATGTTAAAATCCAAATGGCATCTAAAAAGGTTGAAATTCATAGAATGGCGGCCGCCAACTCTCCATCATCTACATGGGGAGGAATAATATGTGAACTTGCAAAATATGATAAGATGCTAAAAGATTTACTTTAGTAAAAAGGTGATCGGGGGGGCTAGCAGGCCCGTTTACACACACACATATCTGGTGAAATTGATAACGGTGAAACACCAACTACTTGATGCATGCAGCAATGTCTAAAACTAAATGATTAAATTGAAAATAAATCAAAAATTAACTTTCGGCTTGGAACTGAAAATGGATAAATTGGCAAAGATTGTGAGGGAGTTCAAATGTTTCAGATGGGTGGTTCAAAATCTCTTGAGCCGTAACCTGTGTAAGAAAGAGCAAGCACACACACACACACACACTACACCTAAATTTACACCTTCGGCTTGCGGTGGAGTGGGACAGAGAAGGGCCCTCTCGGTCCCACTGGAACCTGACAGCTGGAATTGACCTTAGGCCAACATGCTCACGAGTATCAAGATGTAAATGCAGAACACCTACACACGAACCCCAAAATTAGTTACCTAATCGAAGAGCAATGCTGCACATAAAATAAGGAGTCATTGAGGGGAGATCGAGGCCTAGTAGAGGCGCCGGGGTGAGATAGAGGCAGGATGAAGACATCCGATAACGCGGAGCTATGTCAGTAGATCACTGATAAGGTGACAGAGAAGCTACATGATCCACAAGAAGAATTCACGATACATGATGCACCCTGCTAGAGACAAGGCAGGGCAGAGAACACAGACACACACACCCCAGAACCAGACAATCACAGAGCAGTGCTGCACGTCACGGAATGCAGGACAGGAGTCCAGAATATTTAGCAGCACATATTACTAATCATAGATACGACCATAAACTAATGCAAAACATTAGTGCAAAATAAAGCAGAATGAGATCATTAGAAGCCCCGCAGGCACTGAATGAAGATCTTAAATATGAACAGAACACTGCATGTAGACGATGTCGATGCATTATAAAACTTACCTAGAAAATAGGGCTAGGTTTGTACAATAAGAGCTACAACCTCAGCTGTTATAAATCCTTTTTACAGCTGCAGGAAGCAGCTTCTTCACCAAAACGCTCTGAAGAACCCATTTTTCCGATACCTGTCCAGGAACGGAAAATATAGACGTTTGTTGCTGATGAAGTGATTAGAACATGCAGCGGTGTAATTATGGAGGAGAGATGAAGCAAAAAAAAAGGAGAGCCAATATTGCACTTCATCAGGCTACAATGTTACTATTTAATTCAATTTCTTATATGCAACGAATAAGACATATATAAATGTACGCAGAAAAAGTAAGTGCGTAAAAAGGTTCTTTGTGGCTTATAAGCATCTTTGACTCTAACAATGAAAGTGATTGTGATGCTATTTTCACATTGCCTTTGTAGCATATGATTATAAAGGGCCTTGTTAACTCTGACCTTAAATGCAGACATTGAAAACTAAATAGGAAAATCCAGATTTTTTATGTATCTCGATCGCTCTCAAAATTTAATGGGCTCGAAGTTAGACCAAGACCCATCTTCAGATTTTTCTCATCATGTTTCATTCAGCAGTTTTTCCATAATCTTGCAAACAAAAAACAGACAAATGAACGGCGTGGAGGAGGTAAACATACTGTACGAGGAAGCGAGGAGTGAAAAATACTTTTATTACAGCAAATCCACAGCAGAGACGAGGAAACGGCTCCCAGAGATCTGACACAAATGCATCACCACTATAACCAAAATTATTTCTTTATTTTTTATGACTGGAATTCTGTCACCTTCTCCTGCATTTATTGGTGTGAGAGAAGCCATTAAAATAGGTTTGTGTTAAACAAGTGCATGCTCTCTCTTTTTTTGTGTGTGGATTTTTCCAAGAGAATCATCATGAAATGATGGGATATTTTCTGTGTCTGAAATTACTTTGCCCTCGAAAGTCACCCTTGCTACTTCATCATTATGTATTACTTGCAGCAGCACTTGATGCTTCTTGCTACCGTTCTCAGGTGAATGAGTAACTAAGCGTGGTAAACATGTCCCACTATGGAGGGGGGGGGGGGGGGGGGGGGGGTTAAAATGATGGCTAACAAGGGAGATTAGAAATAAACAAATAGATTATAGAATGTGACAGATGGAGGACTGAATACTTCAGGATGTTTGATTCATTTATGGAAATCATTTACGACCTGTTTGGTTCCACAGAAATGAAAACGCCTTGTTCTTCATTTCCTGCTGGGCAAGCGCTGATTATGCAATATCCTTGAATACCAGGGAATTTTAAACGTGACGGCGTCAGTCCCGTAATCTGCAGTTACAGGCAGAAGATGCATTGCCTATAACGGCGCAGTGGAAAACAGCACGGCAGGGACGGCTCTGATCGTGATAAATTATGCACATGCCACACATCCATTATTCCTCATGTCCCTCCAACCTGTTGGACTGCAGGATTTTCAAGAGCCAAGAAAAAGAAAATCTCACAGTAAACAATCTCGGGCTGCAAGATTTCCAGCTGTGGCAGGCACAGAAGCCCACCTGCCAGAACCATCAGAGTCCAACACCGGAAACTGCTTTCACGTGTCAATTGAAACTATTTTTCCAATCCTGACATCTGTGTTGGCGTTCTATCCTGTCTGTAAATTGCATCTCAGGTTCCTTCTCCCTGAAGTGAAAAATACATGGGATTCACAAACGGGAGCGGGCTCACAGCACACAAGGAAGAATTCCTCGTCCTGCGATGCAGCAAATTGTCTTTTTTGAAAACCCTTCTCAGCGCCGGTATTTATCACCTCCTAATGAATAAATGTGAAACAGTCTGATTTCACTCTGACATCTGCGGACAGTTTGAAGAGGGATTTATGCAAGTCGTTGTGATTTATATTTATAAATACTGTACATGATCGAAAAGATGACAAAGTCCACACATGGAGAAAAATTACTGTGAAATTCATTTTTATTAGACAATGCTGTCATATTTACTATAATCGATCTCATTCACACTAGCACACAATATAGAGAGAATCGGATATGGTGACGGCCCTGGGTGTGTAGGCAACATACAGTTATTCCAGCGGTGCTGCAGATAGAGAGGTGCTCTATCTTCAGCAAAGGTCACACGCTGAATCGTACAGGGTTAAGTTTCACATTGTTTATTGAGGGTTTTCATAGCTGATGAGATTTCATCAGGTGGGGAAACAAAATCCTAAAATCAGCTCTGGGTGTTGAATTAGTACGATCACAAAGTGAAAGTGGCAATGGAGACAGTTGTGGATGAGCGAGAGAGAGAGAGAGAAATGTTATATATATATATATATATGTATCACTTTAGTTTGTAGACTGAATAAAAACTTTATTTCTTTCCTGAGTCTCACAAGGCTTTACTTTACTGTGCAAAAATAGTACTTGGAGAATTACAAGCCCACCCATTCACAACTCCTTCAGGGTGTCATCCTAAACCAAAGATAATTTTCTTGCTGCCAGTCATAGCGGGGAATAAGCACTTCAAGGTCTGGCAAGGTTGAAAGCGAAAGATTTATCTGATGTAAGACGCCCCTCTTTGTTGCGCCCCGACGTTCTGCGTAACCTTGCAAGCTCCTTTAAATTCACCGATAGAAAAGGGCAGACCGGCGCTGCATGCAGAAATCATGCAGCATTTCATTTGTCACACACGTTGCACACTTTGCAAAAAGGCCACCAAGTGATGACTGATTTTGATCTCCTTTATAACAGACAATTACATCAGGATAAGTAATGAAATGGATGGGAGATGCCAGCAGAGGATGTCGACAGACAAAAGCACTACTGGGTGTAAATTGTTGTGAGGGTTTTGCAACAAGCCCTGAGTTGATTTCTTTTTTTTTGTCTCAGAGTGATGCTGCTGCCGGCTCGTAGTGTATCACATCAACGATTGATTATCAAGTAATGCATTTATTATAAGAGCAGACAAAGGAACATATTTATTTCAGCAAGCTTTAAGTAGAAAGAAGCAATCACGAGGAAAAATGTAGGTCATACATGACAATCTGCGAATACAGATCATTAATTCATTATTGCAATGTCGAGGCTGCTTCTGCAGTTGTGTACAGATGCATAATTAATCAGCAGTATTGATGCACCGGAGGAAATTTTAACGGAGAGACAAATAATTTATAGAAGCAACTCCAATCAAATAGAGAAGCAAGGTGAGCATCGGGTCTGCAGAGGGTAAATGTATTTTTCTGGGACAAACGTTTTTCATCCTGAAGCCATGATTTATTTGCAAGCAAGTCTTGCTTCAAAGCCTTCTTCCAGTAAAAAAGAAAGTGGAAGTCAAGCAGCGTGACAACATTACACGGTTCGAGGGGATTGCATTTCACACCCATGTACCTCGAAGCTGAAATCTGAAGGCACGCAAAGGGACGACGAGGAAGAGGACTCCGTCTTTGTCCCCTTAAGAAATGACGTTAAGATAAATAAACAGAATGAAAGTAATGAATGCTAACACGGCAACGCTAGCCTGTTGGATCCAAGCAATCTTGAGAGCAATCGATGGCATCGAATTGAATTCTCTCGTAGCGTTCGCTGTATTGATCTGCTGCCTCATGCTTGAGCTGTAAAAAACAAGAATCTCCGCTCAGATCTTAACAAGCTGCTGTCTGATCGCCTCTGTGTTTGTCAGAGGGGATAAAGTAGTCACATTAAATGTTGTCTCTGCTTTGCGGTGTATAATTTAGGATGGATAAGCCCATGCCTTGCCTCTTCTACGCTAGTTCAGTGCCGGCTCCCTTGAGGCTGTCAGGCAGCGATGTCCGCCCATAAACCCATGGTGAGATCCCATGCTTCATTCTCCTTCATCTAATCTACTGCCCCCCCCCCCCCCCCCCCAACTACAGATGTGGGGAATTAAGAGATAAACAGAAATAATCAAATTACCACTAATGGGTAATGGACATTCTCATGAAAGGGGAATCTGAGGAGGAACTGCCTTGAATTCTCCCAAAGCCTGTTCTAATTACTGTAACGCTGTAACTGTGTTTAAAAAAAAAGAGAGAGAGAGAAGATGCTTCCAAAGTGAGTTCCAAAGTAACTCTTGAACATTTCCTAGAGAATGGAAGCAGCTCTGAAGTCAGCCGAGCTCTCAGGAGAAATTAGCATTGATCAAATATGATTTGTTTTATATTGTCTGTCTTGAAAAACATTCAATTAAACATCATTTCTGCCAAAAAATCGTAATAAAAACAAGCCCCATAGTCGAGCCTTGTCGCAACGCAGCGTGGGATTGTGGGAGTTTCTCCATTTTTAAACAGTCAACATTGAGGTTAAAAATCTGCACAGTGAGGGAGCAGCAAAAACAATATTTCAGTATTTATTTTGCATTTAATTTGAGTTGACCAAAGAGCTGACCGATCTTTTCCAGAAATTAATGTAATTCCGGAATTCCCTCTTCAGTCTCTTTAACCTTATGAGTTTGCGGCTTTTATATATTTTGCCATCATTATGAAAAATAATGGGCCAAGTTTTACACATGTAATTTGAATAGAGCAATTATATAACCTTTTTTCAGTTTCACGTGTCTGTCTTGTCTTTAATAATGACTTGTGCTGCACCGTTCTATCCAGGTCTGAATAAAACATTGATGGAATCTTCCACCCGGACCCCTAAATGTTTAAAGCAGGCATGGGCAAACTACGGCCCGGGGGCCATATACGGCCCTTTGGTCTTTTTGAACCGGCCCGCCGAACTTGTCCAAATTATCTAATTAAATTAAATGTTAATGTTGTCAACAGCGTTTGTGTAAAACTCAAAGGCAGAACATACTTTATTTCCTATGCTTCTTTAAGGTCACTGGTTTCAACTGAATACAAAAATCTTTAAAAAAAAGTGGTTGAAATCTTTGTCTTCCATTGTTTTTAGAAAGAGTCAGTGACTAACAGAGGGGTGCTGGAAGACTAATGAGATTTTAATGGCAATCTTGTCCTTTTCAAAAATGTCACACGGACCCCGCCCTGTGTCGTGATAATATTTCTGTGGTGTAGAATAGTTCTCCCGTGGTGAGGGGACTTCGTGCGTTTCCACCCGCTGGGTTTTCAGATTTAGTTAGCTGGGATGTGGTCGTGTTTCAAAACTCATTATGATCAGCAGCCGTCAGGTTAAGCTCAATCCTCTCTGCTCTGCTATTATGACCAAATGATGCACAAAGCATTAGCTTCTATTGAAATCTTGTGCTAAAGGTATAAACAAGTGTCAACAACAAGAGTGTGACTCTATGAATAAAATACATACCAAAACTGCATTGCCTCAGCATTTGTTTTTGCATGTAAGACTGAAGGGATTCTTCCTGCAAGGAATTAATCATGTTTTTGCTCAATGTGCAAATAACATGATGACCGTCACCTGCTGATATCTGCTGCAGATCCACATTGAAATTCAAGACTGCAGGTGGTGTTTGAAAGGAGGATCAAGTGGAACGATCCGATGACCATTTTCCCTGCAGCGATCAGTCGGCTGAGGAGCATGAGAACTAATGGCAAGCGGATAAAGCGGGAAGGTGTCAGACGAGAAAGCTCTGTTACCTCTGAAGTTCTCAAAAACACTCCACAGATCCTTTTTTATTTTATTTTATCATGGTGAGAAAACATGTTTATGTGCAGATGCTGAATTTTACTACATTTCCATCTAGTATTTAAAATTCCTCAGCACCTTTTTAGAAGACAGTGAAGCATGTATTCACATCGATATATGCAATTATGCTTTTTACAGACATGTCAAATTAACACTACGGAAAGGACAGTCCACTTTAAAGCTCTCTTAATGGTTCTCTCAAAAGAAGCTGAAATTCAAATCATAAAAAAAAACATGACAACGATGACAGGAAGTCGCCTCTGGTGAGTCAAATGCCAAATTATATGGCAGAACAAGCTCCTTGATTGATATTTAAAACACACAGGCTTTGTCTGAATAGTTCTCATCAGTCAGAAGCTGCAGTTTAAGTCTCAGTATATCACAGGAGCTGCAGTGACAGATGACACACATTTAATTCAAAGGGACCGTGTAACAGTCAGCAAAAGTGCAAGCTTCTTTGAATGTTAATAGTGTAGAGCTTTTAAGAAGCACCCTCTGGACTCAGTGTGAGACACGCTTGCTTCGAGTGTTGGGATCCCAAGTGTGCATGTTGAACACACTTTGAAGTTCTTGGCAAGCTGCAAATAAAAAGAGCCCGGCCGATAGTACCGCAGCAAAACCAGTGTGCTCTGATGGGGAAAGTTGAGCATGTGAAAGGAAAGTAGGCTGGGGGGGATGGAGGTTAGTTGAGGGCATCTCGACTCGGGATCCCCACAGTGTTGTTTTTTGTGCGGTTCTCTTCTGTCACAGTGAGCTTCTTGGACGCTGCATTCTGTTTGCTGTAATAACAATAACGGAGGTAACTGTAGTTCATCACATGGAAGTTCGCATCAAGCCGGTGGGAGACATAAAATGCTTTATTTGGTCTTTCTACATAGTGTAGAAATGCATAGGATGGAAAATCAGTTTCAGATATTTCATTTCATATCAAATCTGGCAATGATCAGAAGAAATGACCTCAGTGGTAATGACAGCGCCGTTTCCACAAAGGCAGGACAGCAAATCTAGGCTGCTACAAAGGAGACGTTGATTCTGATCATTCGATTTATTGATATTTCATTTATTTGATTATATATTTAGTATAATAAAAATGACATTTGTCAGTTAAAACGATCCCTGGCTTTGACAAATCGGTCTAAAAACACAAGAATGTACTTCTACTACGTTCAGCCGTTTCAGTCTGAACCACAGCGTCAGCGAAGGCGTGAGGAAGAAGCCAGAGATGAAAATGGAGATGAGAATCGCCGGGACAACTCGAGAATTGGTCATGTGTTTGGTGTTTCTGTGGCGTCTGCGTCGGCATGCCGACAGAGAGAGAGGTCTGCTGTAAAGAGCTCCGCCTCTCCCCTGAAACGGACTCTGGCAACTTCCCTGATCCGCCGAGAAAGCGTTGGAAAATGAATATAAGCTACTGAAGAGTTATTCATTTAAGAATGTACGTTAAATGACTTTATTCACAGATCTGCATTCTATCACATCAAATCCAAGTTTTGATTTGACAAGTCAGTACTGTAAGCAATTAAATCAGGTCCTGAAGGTTTTCTGGGATGTTGCTCTTTAAAGGCCTCGTGAACCTCCTGCGTGGAGAAAGGCACACAATTAAAAGACAGAACATCCTGACACATCATTACCGGCTTTCACAAATGCAGAACGAGCTAAATCAAACAGGGGAGCCAGAAATGCATGTGAAACCGCTTTCCTTCTGAGGGTACAGTTTGAGAATATTTGCTGGCAGGAAGAGGTTTTATAGGCTTTGTCATTGATTGATGTCAGCAAAGCAATCATAATTAGAATATACACTGATTTGTGTGAATATTGTATCGTAATTACAACAGAAGACAAACAAACCTGAGTTCAACAAGTCTTAATGTTTGAAATGAAGACGCATCATTTCAATTAACTAGCATCGCCTTTGCCCAAATATATCATGCAATGGAATAGAGACCCATAGAGATCAGTTATATACTGACCATAGGTTTGAGCAAATACATGCATCCAGTCTTTAGGTAACTAAAATGTTATCTGGAAAAATAATATGCCAAGATGCAGCCTATACTCGGAATGACCTTCAACACATTTATCTAATTTCTTAGAAGAACCTAAAAAGATAAATGATACTGTAAGTCATCATACCTTCACACATTTTTTTAAATATTTTTTTTTGTCATGACAGACGAATCATAATCTTGTTTGGCTCTTATGATAAAACAGGAATATCTGCTGCCTAAATGCAACCCAATTAGTAGCAGACCGTGTTTTTCTTGCAACAGCCCATTCTACATCTCAGCAGCGATTCCCAAGTCCCCCCCCCCCCCCCCCCGTCACGTACCAAGGATGAATTAATTATTCATTTTTTAATCTTATAAAGAATGGAGGCTAAACAGATTGGTTGGTCCTTCTACTTTGCTCCGGCCTGAAATATCTCAACACACTATGAGATAAGTTCCTGTGACATTTTCTATATTAATGATCCACAGATTTAATTACCTCCTGATCCTGCCGTCCCTCCAACAGCACCCCTACCGGATCGCCACATCTGGTGAAATTCATCCTCCCAGTGGGTTGGAATGAGATCATTTAAAGTGATTCTCCTCTTTTTCTTATGCCATCACTAATTCAAGAAGGTGACTTGGAGTATCTCAAACACCAATGTCTGTGTTTAGCTAGCAGGAATTAACTAGCTCTACATCATGCTATCATTTCCATTGCTGCATTTATCAGGTTTACCTCACCACCACCTGCGACCTTTGAGGGATAATAAACAATCATTAGCTCTCTCTTAGCACCACCATAATTTATAATTTATAAATATCCCCCCATACAAGAAATTGCCTTCTAAATCTAACCTGGCAGATTATCATGACGTTTTATGATTGCGTTCATGCTCCCAGGGGATCAATCCTTTTGATTTTGATGAACCCATGCTGCTCATACTCCTAATCTGGTTTAGGCGCCGCTGCCTCTGTTAGCCAGACGTTTCCTCTTGCTTCAGTTTGACATTGTCTCTGTGAACTTTGCTCTCTGCTGTAAACAATAAGGCACCGCTACACGCCCGATCGGGACTCAGAGAGGCAAAGACGTAGTAAGTGTCACGCCATGCCGATAACTCATCCGCTGTCGTCCAATGCTGAGGCACTTTGACAAATCGACAGCAGGCGTAAAAACTACTCCGAGATCAAAATGTGAGGGCGCCGCAGAATCAATTTTCACAAGATGACACAAAGACGCGGCTCTTGCTGTTTTAAATGGACTCTGCAGGCTTCACCCCGGCACTCTTCATGCTTTTGATTTTTTTTTTTCATCAACACGACAGATTCCCGACACCCCGCTCAGAAACCTCTTCTCCTCTCTCCTCAGCAGCCACAGAGCTCTCCAACTATTTCTCCACAGACTGCAAACACTTACTCCTCTTTATTACATCCCGGGCACTCGGGTGTCCTGCACTCGAGCCAGCGCAGTAAACCTGAATGATTTGCATGCACATGCACGCACAGTCACATACCGGTACATGCACTGCCCCTCTGAGCATATTATAATTGGACACATTTTTGAAATAACAACATCTCCCAAAGGAGAGAGTTTCTCTCCTGGCAGAAGCAGTAAAATGGATCATCGGCTCTGTAAAGTACTCCTGGGTTCTTCAGACAAATGTGGAGATGCTGTTGAGCTGGTAGACGCAGCAGTTAGGCCTGCATCATTCAAATCTCCAGATCCCACACTGTGTAATCCTAATTGGCCATGGCTGCAGGACCAGAAAATGACAACATGTCAATAACGCAATTAATTATACGACAGACTTTAATTTATTTTCTACAGTATCCACAAATCTTAAGTATTTTTTGCCATTGCTTGATTATCTGAAAGCTCTTATCTGATGTAATGTCTCATTGTCATGACAACAAAGCTTACATGCCTCCACAATAATCTGTGGGAAACGCTTCTGTGTGGATCTCTCCACCATTTTTTTTTTTTTTAGCATTCCTGCTCACAGAGTGATCATTCTATTTCAAATCTCGGGCATAAATTTCCACGAGGAAGCAAAACATGAGTCAAACTTCCCTGATTATAAACTGTTGAAGAATGGAAGGATGAAAAATATGAGTAGGTGGAGGTGTAAGACCCATCTTTTGGAGAGGAGCCAAAAATGCATCCTGGCATCCATAGGTGTAATTAGTCGTGTATCTGGACAACAGTCAGAATGAGAGCAATGCTTTACATGCATAATAGCGAAGGCTATGCGATCTCTCTGTCAGCATTCCTTTATGATGTAGAGGTGATGGAGAAGGAGCTTCCCCACCAGAGAGCAGTCCAACCAACTGTAAATCCTCTTGCACGGATATGACATTACTGTAGTACTTCAAGTGACCTTGGGTCTGTGCTGGAAGGATCCAACCAGAGGGCTGCACGCCTCATGCTGAGAGACATTGCTATTTGGTGGAGAGTCTGCAGCTGAAGCCCAGCATGCATGTTCTCTCTGTGTAAAAAAAGAAACATGTGAAAGTCTCTTGTTCTTGTGTTCCACAGTGTGGACCGCAGAGAACATGTCAAACAGTGACACTTTATATAAGGTAATTATTTCAGTCTTTTTTTCTTCTTTTTGTTCATTCTCTCACAAACAGCATCATTTTCTCTCATGATGATGCAGATTTACAGCCTAAAATCAATTTAATGGTCTTTTTTTGTCGACTTCCTCCTCTACCTTCTCCAAACCTGTAAATATGACTGAACATTTTAACAATGGATTTTTTTTTTTATCTATCACTACATTAAAGTCATTGCAATATCAGTTCACAGCAGATTGGATATATGCCTTTGCCTTAGGATACTTGGATCTTCATTAATGACTTCAGGTGAGAATTAAAAAAACAAAAAACATTGCCTTGACTTTATGACTTCTAATGGAAAAATAAATTGATGTACTGCTGTAACGTTGTGCTGGCAAACACACTCCTTTATTCACAAGTGATGGATGTAATTAAAAAAAAAAGTAAAAACTAATTTGGAGGTACAAATCCTCACCAAGTTTGCGGCCACAAAAATCTGTCTTCCATTCGATGTTAATTGAACATCTCCGAGCGAGCATTTGGAGAGCGTTGTTAATGTTCACAGTATTGATTGGCTTGTACGGGGCTCTCTGGCAGAAAGTGCACAAATCCAATCCGGCCCCCGTTTTTTCTCTCTTTTTTTTGTAATTACAAACTGACATTATCCCCTACATTAAGATTTCATGACCTGGGGACAAAGGCATGCCACAGAAACATAAATCAACTGAGGCTGTCAGTTGAAGAATAAACCTATTAATCTCAAACCTCAAACTTTTGGAGGCAACCTTTGAATCAACTTTGACATGCTCGTAAAGTCCCTTTGGGTTTGTGCAGCAGCTGTGACTATGGCAGCCTGTCAAGGTCTGGATTTGTGCACATACTGAAGGGGGCCGTGCTTTGGCTGCAACGAGAATGACAGCAACCATTAGCACATGTCTCACCCCTTCTAAATTATGCAAATGGTTCATTTTAACTGTGTTGTGAAGAACCTTCTCACCACAGACATTTTTGGACATGTTTGCAGGAAAAGTGGGTATAACTTCGAAAATGCATTCACGTGAGCCAGGTCCAGATCACTGCTATTCTGCACGAGTGGGATAAGACTGTCTCTTTCTACTCCGATGTATCAAGACGCAGCATATTATGCTTACGGTAACTTAACATGGGCCAATTTATGACCAAGTCGGCTTTCGACAAAACCCTCCTAAGTGGACGACCCTCTGTACAAAGCTTGCTTCATGCAATTTATACACTATACAATTCTTCCTTTAAAAAGTGAACCACAGGCGACATTTTCAACCAACTCATGGGGATTATTACTTCAATTATCTTGTTAACTACAGGTGATCAAATCTATGGCTGGTGACTAATAAGACGTCTCCTCTGGTGTGGCACCAAAGATCTACATTTTGAGAGATGAAGAAGACCGTTTTGCATAAAATCTGCCTCAATAATGAGATGCATGTGTGATGGAAGAGAGAACCAGAAAATAAGTTCCTATTTTTCCCCTTTTTTTGGTACACGACACCATGGCAACCAAGCACCTTAACGTCAGCACCATTGCCATCATAGATGTAAGCAAAAAAAAAAAAAAACAGGAAAAAGAAGGTTCTACATCACTCTGAATCTATTTCCACCACCCCAGTCCAAGTTTAACTATATTCTCATGCCCTCCCCCAACATTATTCCCCTGCACAAACACACATGCAGCCGGATGTCATCCTTCCCTGCATGTTCAGCAAGCCTGTCAAATCTCCATCCATGCAGACAAGTGCCCATCTGTTGGTCCTAAGACAGCACGCAAATCTCAGCCAGAGAAGACATGTTTTATCAAATAAAGAACTTGTCTGCATTGGTTTTGGAAACTGTGGTTTTCAGGGGCTTCTCGGGCCTCGGGGCATTCTGAAAAAGTGTATGTATGAGCATGTTGCCTTTGCTTATAGCACCTTCTCTCAACTTACAGTGATTTATTTTATTCCCCTCACCATAATCGTTCTGTCCGTGGAAAAAATTAAGGATTAATTGTACATACAGAATAAAAAATAAAAATAAAAAAACCTTGTGTTGATCATAATAAGCAGCTGATTTTGTGTGTAATTTCATATAAATAGGAATAAGGCAATACAGTATATTTTGCTTTTAAAAATTAGTAACATTTATATTTTTTTCCAGGGCAACAATTTGATATTGAATTTAGCCTCAAATAAGGAGAGTCATTTATCGTTATCAAAATGTTTGTATTTATGCCAAAGTGACAGAGCACATATTTTAGATATGTCATTTCCGGATGTTATTTGTTAATGTTCTGTATGTACGTTTGGCACATTAATTCAGGGGTGAACCTTTTTTTATTTGTGCATAAAGTATCTTGAGCTGCAGTTCTGTCTGCTTGTTGGAAAACCTGTCAATCAGCATCAGCGAAAGAAAAGATTCAGTCACCTTCCATCATTATAACTTGAAAGGAATGTAACTTATTTATTTGTAGCCATGAAGCTGTTTCAATGAACCGGAGAGAAATATTTAACTGCAGACTGTTAAATCAGCCGCTTTGTTGATCTGGTGTAAATGTTTACAGTTATCATAAAGCAGTCATATTATTTTCAGGGCAATAAATGGGTTTAAGTGGCCTCAGGAGGGGGGGGGGGGGCTGTCTCCCTGGCAATAAAGGCATAAATCTGGCCAACAGGCATCTGCAGGCCTGAGGCTATGACGTAAACTCCAGCATTGAGTGGCTGCAGTTCAGCCACCGCTCACCTCTATTATCTTCTGCTGCACTTACGGAAACGAGCTGCAGCCATTTCATCAGTTAATTAAAAAAGATAAATATACATTGTATGGATCAAATATGGTGCCAATTGGCACTAATATTGATGGGAATATAACTTGGGGGCGTGTATAATATTAGATTCATCCATATAAAAGGTTGAACCAGTCAGTTGTGATTCTAGTGGAAAACCTGGAAGTGAAATAAAGATGATCCACAAAAGCAGATGATGAGATCGTTCTTGAGCGCGTCGGCGCGTATTGTTCATCCCTGCAGCAGCAATAGGGCTGAAGGCGAGCAGGACATGGTGTGATTAGTGCGCGGCAGGATGCTGAGGGGCGCAGCGGTGTTGCGCGCCTCACGGGCAGCGCTCAGGATTTAAAATGCGTGCTTCTCCGCCGCCTGGACGCGAGTAACGGAAAAGGCTCCCAGAAAGACGCGCAGACGCGCTTGTTGTTCCAGCAAGGCAGCAAAAGCTCCTACTGCGGGGTTTTTTAAATCTTTTAAAGGCAGTGCAGTGAGGTTGCCAGTTCGGGTCCTTGTTTTCCCCCTTTACATTTGGACCATCATTCAAGCTGCGGCTGCGCTCATTTGTTCGCATGTGGAGCCGCCGCCGCAGCGCGCGGACATAACGGGACTTCACGCGCAGCTCCGTCTCGACTCAAAGTGAGTACTGTATCCCCAAACCGCGTCGCTTTAACCCGCAGAACGCACGACCCGCACCTTATACTGTCATTTTGTTCTCACGTCCTCAAACAGAAGTGTTCAAGCGCGGCTGATCAGGAGTAACTTTTGTTTTGTTTTGTTTTTTAATTAAGAATTAAGAAACTATTTTGTTGTCTTGGACGTTGTAAATAACACCTGCATATTTGTAATAATATAGTTTTAAGTGATTACCGTTAATTAAATAAATGACACTCCATTTTCGGTCTTTTTTTTTTAAGCATGTTTGTGTTTTCGCCCATCAGGCTGCACTGTTTGGTTAAACTGGGGGAAAACTATACTTCTTTTCGAGGACCGTTTTTTTATTTATTTATTATTTATGAGTTGGTTTGTGTGGTGGTGGTGGGAGGGGGGCAGCTGTCCGACTTCAAACGACTGTGTACCATCCACTGAAGCTCAAGCAACTGTTGAATATACAGCAGATGTGCAGAGTATAGATGGTGTGTGTGTGCAGCACACGTTACAGTCGGTGTGTTTGACTGGAGTCCTGGAAGCGACCTCAGACAGAGATCCTTTTGGATTTCTTGTAAACATGAATCACTCTGTGTCTCGTTGTCTATCCCATCGTGGGTAAACTCCGCTTTCGAAACGAGCCTCACTGTTTTGCACGAGACGTGGCCTCGTGCGTTAATGAAGGTGGCAGGGCAAGCCTGCTGGTTAATTTTCTGCTCAAACCTCTCCTCGCCATTATAAATAATAACGAAGTGGAATAAATGAGCTCATCTGGCTGCTCATCTCACTTACAATCGGATTGGATGGCATGACCTTGGAGGGCCATGCTGCAGTGTTTAGAGAGGATGGTGGCAGAGATGGGGATGGGTATAGCTTTGGTGGCGTCCATTATCAAGGAACCCAATTACATCTGCAAATTGCTATAAGCAATTGCCATCTGTTACAATTTAAGAGACAGGGGAGCTACTTCGAGGGAAATGAGTATCGTCCTGATAATGTTCTCTTTCAGTGTACGCTTCCCTTTCTGCGTATAGAGTTAAAAGAGCAGCGTTTCTCCTCTGCAAGGAAATCCTTTTAACAATAGAGCATATAGAAGAAGCAGCGAGGGACTGTGAATCATGGGAACTCTCACCCAGCTGCCCGCCAGATGAAGGCAAGCAGGAAAATACAGCCTCATGCCACATAAACATACAAGTATAGCTTTCTACAAGGGCGTCTACTTTCTCATTCAAAGTTTCTGTAAGTTTTTCTATTGATTCAACTCACAGTTTTAAGAGGTTTCCTGCCACCCGGTCTTAACCTGCCAAGGTGTGAAGGCGAAGTTAAGCCAGTGTGGGTTTTACTGTAATCAGTCATTCAGCTCTGGCAGTCAGACTCCCAGCGACATGGGAAGAATCCGGACTTCACCACAGACCCAAACAGTCCTTTAGGTGCATGGCTTTCCAGAGCACTCATGGTGGAGGAAGCCAAAATGTGCATTTTCAGCATGTACAAATACTGTATGTCTCACTCGTTGTGTATTTTGTTTGGACCTCACTGTCTTTTTCCACAGTATTTCCCTCAGACATCTTCGTCCTCTGTTTCCACTTAGTGCTGGATATTTTCCAAGAAACCCCTGCTTTGCTTCTTCTTTTGTCTTCTTCTTCACCATCATCATCATCAGCAGTCTTATAGTCAGGCATACGTGGAAAGTACATATAACACTTGCAGCTTCTTGCAAGGTTATTGCAGATGAATGTAAAATCCTTTTTAAAGGACCTTGTCTGCAGCAAATAAAGCCGTCTAATGATTGATGTCTTAATCTTTCCCCGACACAATCAGTGATGTCGAGACCAATCATCTCTCCTGCAATTTCATCTGCAGGGTATTTATTTTTTTAAATGCTCATTGGCAGGTGCCTCTAAAGGAGCAGAGGAATGGACTCTGCAGCAGGTGTGGTGTGTGTGTGTGGGTGTGGGTGTGTGTGTGTGTGTGTGTGTGTGTGTGTTGTATACTGTACTGTGCAGCAGACGTTTTCTCCTCCACATCAGAGTATATTCTCAGGATTATTCCTCTTTTTGTTTCCCATCCTGACGTCACGTTGTTGTCAACCCAGTCCATTCTCCGTAAAACTGTCCTCTCACTGTCACAATCATTTTCGGGTACAGCCGCGGGTTGAGTGTGTGTGTGTGTGTGTGCGTGTGCGTTGCCCCGTCAGCCCAAGTCTCATCATCAATGTAAAGCGTCTTCTGAATCTTTTATTCTCATGTTGACAGGCCTCCAGCGTCTCTGACCTTGTCAAGAGGCATGCCTTCATTCTTCATTCAAATAGACACTCACCCAATACAATATGTAGGCCACTCATAAGCACGCATCCTCACAGCTCCATTGTTAATTTGAAGTTGTCTCAGGCAGCTCTCACACGGTTGCCGCTGTGACACGCGAAGCTGTGCACCACCTGGCCTCGCCTTTAACTCTCCAGGTGCTCCTAGCGAAATCGGTGGCCTTGGCGTTGTGTGGATGCGGCGCCTTAGATGAAGACAGACGGGGAAAGAGTTGTCGGGAAGAGAGGAAAGCCAACGTTGAGTGTGCAGGCAGACTTTGTTAAAATGACGGCACAGCAAACCAGCAGAAAAAGGTTATTTCATGCTACAGTATTTAGTTAAACCAGGCTCTTGAAGCTGGCATGAGGAAAAAGCATCACGGAATTAATAGAATCTTTTTCCCTTCTTTTTGTCCAGACCACATCGCACAATGCATTTCTGCATTTCCAACTGTTGCACATGCCGTCACCACGATGAGCAGCTGCGCCTCTTCTGGCTTTACTATGGAGAGATTATTTTAATTTGATGTTAAAGGTTGCATGAGATTCATTTTTTTTATATCCTTTTTTCATCCTCATGTGAGCATGCGATGTGTCATGTGAAAACGGTGTGGAAAAATCTGACTATTTTCCAATTGAGACTCTGCTCCAGTTTTTGAAGTTCATTCTCCATTTCGCCGCCGACATTTTTAAATGCTTTTATAAATTACTATCATTGCTAATTGCAGAATAGTAGAAGTTTGAAATAATTTAACAACTTCTCAAGCGTTTTTGACAGATGCAGTGTAGAATTTTTACGCAACACAACGAGAAAATAATGTGGATTGAGTAATGGGGGGCGGGGGGCTGGAGCCCATTGGAGCTTTCTGTCCAGCAGCGGCCCTGGTCAGAACGGAATACAGCTGCTTTTTTACGATGAAGTGGAAACTCATTGGGAGAGTAACCCGAACAGTGCGTTGTGTCTCTGCTCTTGCACAGAAGAGATAAAACATGACCCATGCATCTGTGAAATTGTTCAATGACAACGTCACTCACGAAGTTCCGTTAAAATCACCAGACAGGTGTGTCCCGTGGGCGACGCACTCTGATGAGATGTGCCTTGCATCGCTGTGCTCTGGAGGACAAAAGATCTTTGTCTTTCCACATCACAGAGTCAACAAGCATGCTTTGTCTCGCTGCTCCAGCATTTCAAGTTTACGCTGATTCCCAAATGTGTCGCCCCCTTTGTTCTGTTTTCACAATGCAGATTCAAAAAGTGAAGACGATACAGACAATAGACGTGTCTCGGTTGGCAGAGAGACATGCTTTGAAACGCTTTACACCGTAGCTGCGTTGCGTTACCAGCCCAAGGCAGCGTGTTTTAATGCGGCGCAGCAATGCAGAGGACGATCTGGATCTGAGTGATTTGTTGTCAGTGTTTGTTTTCTCCGCGGGCTTGTTGTGTTTCAGCCTTGGGCTTGAGCAGCATGTAATTCCAGTCTGCATATGCAGTTTACATATAGAATAGTTTTCTCTGAGATGAGTCATTTCCTGCCTTTCCAATGCATGTTTCATTAGCAATTAAGCAGCAGCAACCACGAGTGATTATTAAGTTGCTCCTGACTTAGAAAGAGACTAATCATAATAATCAGGCCGCTATAATCAGCGACAGTAGAGGCATTACTTCCACTAATCTGCGCTGCACGTCATTAATATGAGTTCATTAATTCAACATTTTATGGAAAGCAGTGGCTCCACTCACTTCTTGATTGGACCCATTGGACCCATATTGTAATTTTGCTCAAGAGGTCAATCGTGTAATAAAGAGCAGGATAAATGTAAATACTCCTTCTGCCTGCCAGGGTAATGCAAATACTTGAGATGAGCCAAATCTTTCATTTAGCCACATAATTTGAATACAGGCAGGATTCGGCTGCTTGAGAGGCTTCAGCCCTTTAATTGAAATCCCACCAAAATACATACATATTAAAATGTAATAAGTCAGAGAAGTGCATGTTTGATTTTGTATCTTTAGGAAGAGCTGATTTTAGCATTGGCCTTTATGCAAAGGCTGATTCAAACCAACACAACCTTGGATCATCTAATAAAGTTCATTTATTTGCAACACTTTGCTTGATGTTTTGGGTGACTCGTTCCTCCTTTATTTTAAGCTCTTTTGGACCCCCCCCCCCCCCTCCCCCCAGCGCCTCCTTCCAGCTCTAGAGTCGATAAATGCTGCTCTGCGTTGCATCTTGTTGCAAACCCAATTTTGAGCTACAAAGGTAACACACTAAAATCCTCTAGTCAGCTGAAGGGAGCTGCAGCCTTGAGATAATTATTTGTAAGTCTCTAGTCACAGAACATGAGCGGCACATTTCACATGCAGGTGATTATAGCTGGGTTTATTACAGTGTGTTTGATTAATTTTCTTATTTAATCAAAGGGAATTCACTTCCAATAAGTTTCCAAATAGCCACTTTTACATTCATATTAAAATAATTAGTCAGAAACAATTATTCTTTGGGTTTTCATTGACTGAATAATCATTCAGTGCTCAATAGAGTCTAGTAAACTTCCAGAGGAAGTCCTTGAAAGTGTGCGTGGGTGCACTCCACGCACACACATACACACACAAACGCACACTGGATGGCTTCTGTAATTGTTATGAATAATTACTGTGTTCAATAATTCTGTACCCAGTGTTGGAAGTAAATCAGGCTGACGTCTGGCTATCACAGACGAATTTCCACATTTTTATCGCCTGGAAGGCTCAAATGAAAACTGGATTTCATTCATGCTGATTAGCAAGAGGTAAGGCTAGAGGAGGCTAATTACTGACGATTTAGCAAAAATGAAACCACACAGGAATGAAAATTCCTGCAAGGTGCACGCCCTGCACTTTTTTACTTTCATAACAGCTGTGCCCTTTTTGGATTATATTGCTGCATCTGAATATTGAATTTGTCCCTGTTCCTCTGATCAGACTCAAATATCTTTCTCTTTGCGCCTCTGGTCAATCCACAGTGTGTGTACAAAAGTAAAACCAGTGGATAAGGATCTTTATCCGGTGGTTCAGTTGGCTGTCTGCTTTGTGTTGTTGTCCAGTTGAAAAATGGTTTTCTTCTTTGTTATTTGTTCGTGTTCTCGAGGGAAACAGATTTTCATCCAAAATTCCTTGGTATTCGGAGCTATTAATATTCCACTCTCTCCTGACCCGAGCTGAACAGCCTTAGGGTACAATGCGGCACCAGTTTCATTGATTAATGGTGACTGGAGTTTACTGCTCCCAATTAATTTGGTTAAAGGAGGAGGAAGATATAGGAAAGAATTCCATCCGTCTATCACGTGTCAAATCGTGTAATATTTAATATAATATAATATTTCTTTGTAAAGAAAAACAAATGTTTCCATACATATCTATCATATTGTGAATTGTTGCATTTTATGACTTTTGCCATTTTATGACTTTTGCCAGTTTATTTTCTCTGTTTCCATGGTTGCAACTCGGACATATACTCACTCTGACGGTTGCTTTCATTTCCGGACCAGATCTATTTCCAAATTCAAAGTTCATATTTTTTCAAAGTTTTTTACAAACAACAAACGAATATTAAAGCGGTGCCTTTTTTGTGTGTTTCCATGGTTACAACTTTAATTTAGGCTCATTCTGTGAGTGGTTTTTTTTGTCTCAGATCAGGGTTCTAAAGATGTAAATCAAAAGCAATTCTGACTTCCTCTTTATTTCATACATCATTGAAATGTCTACATTGGACCGGCTCATTAAGTCTGCGGCTCTTTGCAGCACTGCTGATCTGTTTATGTTGATGGTGTCTGCAGCAGTTTGTGTCCTTCTCTATGTTTCATGTTTCATTCATTTCATAATATGGTGTCAAACAAGCAGCTTCGTGAAAGAATACAAGCCCTGCAGCTGTATCTCGGTCTGGATGTGCAAATTTCAAGCTGCAAAAAGCACATTTTAAACAGCACTCACATAATTACCAAGCAAACTGCTGCTCAATAACCTGCAGCAGAATATTGATTTTAACGGTGCCTGCTGATGCCATCGGTTATGACAGCTGTCACCGGTAAATTTCCCCAACTCAATATTGTTTGCATGAACTGCATGGCATTAATAATATCATGTCTTTATCTTTAGCAGTTAGCTACGCTAGCCGTCTGTTAGGTGGTTTCATTCCTGTCAGTCAAACACACTCTAAGACTCGTCTTCATCTCCTCTGGTAACTAAATGTGTAAGAGCCGAATGCACAGTTTAGATAATTCACACACACACACGCACACACATGCACACACACACACGCTTTGCTCTTGCATCCCATGCGATGCCCTCGGTGGATCCTGCTGATGAGTCGTTGCAGCGCAGGCTCATGTGTTTCTGCTCATGTGGACGGAACTCTGAACTGCTTCTACGTCTTCTCACAAATGTAAACTGTTCAAATCAACAATGTTCACACCCATCAGAATATGTTCTCCCCACTGGCAACAAGACAGGCCTTTAATGGTAATGGTGTGTGTCTGTCATGTGCATGAGACCAGACCACAAATACCAGACCATGATCATATGCATCCCTGTTGCCCGGGACTACTGGTCAGTTGGTCAGTAGTGCAGATGTGCATGGCTTCACATTAGAGTGATTGGGGTGGTGAAATCAAATGAACGGACTTGTTGTTTGTCTACAGAAGCCATCTTTCCCTCCTTTTCAGCCTGATCCATGACATGAAGCCGCAACATTCATCAGAGTGCTTAATATTTTATGAGGCCATCTTATTCCAGGCTGTTACACGTCAGCATGCGTTACTGCGAAGCTCGGAGTTGGAATCCATACAAACAAAGCAGAGACGGTAGATTTTACGGCGTTGTTTTAAAAAGTTAGTGCAAGTGGAACAGCGAGTGGAGAAGCACACGATCCTCAGAGGGCCTCCACCCTCTAAAATCTTTGAAGCACCCTAGAAGCAGCCAGTGTATTTAGAGTGCGCTGAGGGTTACATTTGCGACAGGTGCGGCATTCCAGGCAGAGACCCTGGACGGAAAATGGGAAGAATGCATTTCCTGCTAAATATTAAAAGTGTCAACTTCAGAGAATAGGATCTGCACCTCGTGCCACAATTTTCTTTGTCCATCCATTAACTGGGGCCGGGTCGCATAGGTCTATCTGGGATTCCCCGACTCTCTCCCAAGACACCTCCTCCAGCTCTTCCGTGGGGATCCTGAGGCGTTCCCAGGCCAGCTGGGAGACATAGTCTCTCCAGGTTGTCCTAGGTCTTAGGTCCCGAGGCCTCCTCCTGCTGAAGGAAGTTCCCACAAATTGTCCTTTTCAGCTCAAGGGTATTCTGTAAATGTTTTATGTAAAATGGCACCTCCTGCAGTCACAACACAGTGGCAAATCAGAAGAAGAATAAATAATGAATAATCTGCATTTTGAATTGGAGTAAAATTCACAAAATTCTAAGAACATACTTGTCAGCTTGAGATACAAGCCAATTGGTCAGGAAAATGCAGCATTTCCCAACTTTAAATTATATTTGCCAGATAAAGAGCAGCTGGTTATAATAATATACATATTTTATTTTATTTTTTTAAAGGGTAGCGAGGTGGTTAGTGCTTCACAGCAAAAAGATACCAGGTAAATATCTCCACTCTCTTTTGTTTTGTTGTTGTTTTAAAAAACGTAATTGGTTGGTTGGTTTGTTAGCAAGTTTATATATAAAAAAGATGAATTTCTAAAAAAATAAATATATCGATAAGGTGGAAATATGGGATAAAACAGTGGAGAACCAAATCTGGCGCATATCACAGTATTTTTCCCGACTCACGCAAAAGCGAGAGAATCCATTTTCATGAAATGCCAGGTAGCATTAGCCGTTTGATCAGCGGAGACACTGATGGAACCGCAGGCCATTTTACACCAAATTACAGCCTGTCCAGGGTGTGAGATGCGTGAGAATGAGAATGTGCTGCTCAGGAGGAGGGACTGAAGTGGAGCTCATATTCTGGAGATGTGCTTTTTCTTCAATGAACCTTAAATAAATGGCATCATTATAAATAATAGATAGATGCATTGTTTATTTATTGTTTGTGGATTGGACAGCAGTGACTTGAAAAGTTACTGTCGCCCCGTTTTAAGATTTAGTTTGTATTGAGTTACGGATTTCGACTGACATTCAAAAGACAGTCTCAATTTCCAAGTCAAGTGCTGTATTCAATTCAAAAATTGGCAAGGAAATAATACAATTTGGCAATTCTCCTCTCGCATGGACTGATCTGTAATGCTGAAAGACCAGAATAGAGAATCCATTTTCATGAAATGCCAGGTAGCATTTCTCTGCAGGACATTTCTCTGCACACTCAGTCTAAACCGAGCCACAGGACAAAACTCAATGTTCATCATGAATAATTTTGCGAGTCAAAGTAACTTTTCTTTTTTTAAGAGGCAGACAGAAGTATGTAAAAACTGGTGTTAAGCACATGCAACATTTAGATATCAACCCTGTCCTGATGCTCCAGTTCAAGACTCTTCCAAAAAAACCCTGGAGCGCTACACAAATCAAATGGGTGAAAAAGTGTGAGCAAAATATTTTTATTTGTGTGTTTGCCAGTGACTGTTTGAAATACATTTAGTCGACTTGTGGTTAATTCTTATGCAAAGTGGACAGAGCAGAGCGGTGGTTTCAATAAGGTTGGGTGAAAGCAGAAAACAGTAGTGATGTTTTTGTGTGAAGTGTCACATCAGCTTCCTGCAGACTCCAACATTTTTAATGTAGGCTGTGATTTCATTAGAATCAGTCAGTGTGAAATATCTTTCCTATGACAAAGCCAGACTCTTCATTAATACGGTTGAGACTTCACCATTCTTGCATCAAATATATCAAGTAATGAGTCAAATAATGAGTCTCTTAATTCTTCTCTCCATTCACCATGTGCCAGCTGGCTGTATGGAGTCTTCTTTCTTTTCTTTCTTATAGTTTTTCTCGGAATCTTTCCGCTTAATATTTATCATAGCACCACACTTTGAGGTCTCTTCTATTCATATATGCTTATATTTTGAAATACTTTCTCTAATTAAATTACTAAGATAAAGACATTTAAATGATACGATTGCAGCCAGAGTCTCGTCTTTACCAGGTTAGCATTGATTGATTTTTTTGTGTGTGTGTGTGTCTATATAAATGTACTCAGCATCTGTCGAGCAGCTGCGTGTTTCTCCTAAGCCCTTCACGTTGCCTTCCAGGCTCATCCCTTAGTGGATGGTATCATTGCTCAGCTGAGCCACACTTTTGTTTTTTCCCAATTAGATGATTATAGCACTGCAGGGATCTTCTTCCTTTCCGTGAGCAGGTTGGGAGGGAGGGAGGGATGGAGAGCCGTCGGCGGTGCAGGTGGATGCCCCCTGCCGCATTCCGAATAAAAGACTCTCCTTCCCAAAGGCTGTGGTTGGTATCATTCCAAGGACCACCTCAAGTCATAATCCTGTTATTGCTCATTTATCTTTTATATGACTGATTTGAGTTGGATGTGCGGCCATCTGAAAGACACTCAGTTACAGGATTCAACATGACGACAACGAGGATAGCTTCAGGAATGCAACGTGTGGATCAGTCATCCATATGGCAAGATGTCAGCCACATTTTAAAAACACTCCAGTTGCCTGATTATTAATGGTGGAATGAGTCCGTCCTCTGAATCTGTTTCTGTGGAGGCGTCACACCTTCTGAAATACGACAGCAGATTCACTGTATAGAACTCAAGTTAAGTTGTCTTCAGATATGTGTGGTTGTTTTTAGAGACTCGTCTCAGTAGAGGTTTTAAGAATCATTCTAAGCAGCAGCAAAGCTCTTATTTACTTCACCCCCCCCCCCCCCCCCCACCCCCTCTCCTCAATTAAAGCAGAGCAGTTTCGAAGCTGCAATACAAATAAAAAAAGGTGAAAGCCGTAAAACCATCAAATAAGCAAATTAGCACATTAGAAAGATTCTTTATGCTTCTCTGTAAAGAACAAGGTAAGACTGTCACGCGGTAATGTGACAGTTTCCTTCAGTCATTTTGAAACACTTTTTTTTCATGAGCCATTACTTCAAATTCAGCAGCAGTTTCTTCAGACATTGCTTCACAGGGGTGAGGCTACGCTGAAATGATCAAGCCATATCCAGCTGTGTTTCGTGTAGATCAGATGAACCACGGTTTGCATAATTCATCTGCAGTCTACACCCAGTTAACTGGAGTCTGACAGTCCAGATTCTACTTTGCTTAAAGATCATGAGTCTAACATAATTATTCTGTGAATTTAGAAAACATACCCACCAGTTGAAGGTTTGGTGGCGGAATTCAAAATCGCAGCCTTTAATATTCCCAGTTATTATGAAGAATGACCTTTTGCTGGTGCATGATTTGTTTTTTACTATGTCTATGCAAACGCCGAACCTACCAAATGAAAAGAGTCTCCTCATTCACCAGGAAAACAATGTGTGTTCCAAAGTGAGTTGTTGGCCGTTGAAGAGAGGCAGATTTCAAAGTCAGGTTTGGCAGTGAATGTTATCACGCCTTTAGATGTGAATGGCACTGCATGAGTTAAACATGTAACAGCTGCAGCATGGATTATACATGTTCTAAAAGCAGTTATTTTTTGCAGAGATGCCAGAGAGTGCATGCTGAATCCTGTTTATTTCAACCATTTGAGACCATTTTCGATGTGTCAGTGGTTCAAGTATGAGTAAATACTACCTGCAGAGGATGCAGAAATTTCATGTCTATATGCGCAAAATGGATGCAGGTTGATTGTGTAGGCTTGGAAACTCATTTTGCATCAGCAGTGGTTATTGTAAGAGCCAATGTGCGCACGCTGGGTGTGTGCGCGCGCTGGGTGTGTGCGGGCGTGGCACAGCTGGAGTGGAGGCTTTATTTGTGTGCGCACCTGCGCTGTGTCAGTGTGCGTGGCCTTGTTATGCTGGTGGGGTGAGCGTGGGGAGAAACCTTTTGTTGACCGCATGAACATGAACGCAGGATAGATGCGACGGAAACAACGGCAGATCGCACTGGCAAGGAGGTATTTACTGTCAACCATTACAACAGCCAAAATAAGTCCTCAAACTGTTCTCTCTGCGAGCTGGAGCGGAATAAATCTGTCAAGGCCTGTGCAACGTACTGCGTGCGCGTCTTCAATGTTTTAACCCCTTCGACTTAGCCCACCGTGGCGTTTGGATTAATTTTATACACGCCACAATATTTTGTCAACAAAAAAGTTTTTGAAGCTGTTGACGGTGAAGCGCTGTTTGTTCTGGGACGTTGGATGTTTATCCACAACTCTGCGTGATCAAGAGAGCGGAGTTTAATGGTCCCGTGGATAAAAGGAATATAATTCAGAAAAATAAGGCGCTGTGCTTTTTTTGTGTGCACTGCAGATTTTGTAATTTATTGGTTATTTTGTGAATTAAATATGGATCCAGAACAGGACACCAGTTCGGATGTAGATGAAGCTGATGAAAGGAGCAGCACCATAAGCAGCAGGTCTGCTGTGTCCAGCATTGCGTCAATCAGATTAATAGCAGAGGCTGAAGCCGCCGCTCTGATGGCTCGCCAGAAGCTACTGGAAGAGAAGCATGCTATGCAGGAACAACAGGAGCAGTTAAAGAGGAGAATGGAGGCAATGGATTTGAACATGGAATTGGTTGCTGCTATAGCTAAAGTGAACGTGTTAAGGGCCTCAGAAGGTTCTCATGTTTCTGTTAAATCAGATGGGATGAACTCTTATTTGAATAAGAACACAAACATCAAGTTAAGTACGGATGCTGCAACGTTTGTGCCTGCATTCCCCACCCAGCCATCGGGGATGAAGGACACTGTGTCTTTAGGTTGTGCTGCTGTGAAACCTAAAACAAGTCACCAAACTGAGCCTTGTTCTGTTGTGTCTGGGGCCGGCCTACAAGCATTACCGGCAGATGCATTTCACCCTGTTGCTTCCATCCAGTGTGATTTAACCGCACCTACAACAGCGAACACTTTTGATCAGCGTTTGATTACAGTGCTGGAGAAGCAGAATGAAATCACATCCTTAATGGTTCAGCAACAGTCACTTTTCCTTTTGCCTAACCTTGATCTACACGTTTTCGATGGAGATCCATTGCAATATCAAACCTTCATAAGAGCCTTCGAGCACAACATTGAAGACAGAACTCCGAGTCACAAGGACCATTTGTACTACCTTGAGCAGTATACCAGAGGTCAGCCCCGGGATTTGGTCCGAAGCTGCCAGCACCAGCCACCTGCTTATGGATATAACAACGCGAAGGCTCTGTTACAAGAACATTTTGGAGATCCATTTAAAGTAGCGTCAGCTTACATGGACAAGGTGCTCTCGTGGCCTCTTTTAAAGGGTGAAGATCTCAAGGCATTACAAGCCTACAGTTTATTGCTGCGAGAGTGTTGTAACACTATGGGAGAATCTGTGGGTGACCTAAATGTGCCCACCAATATGCAAATTATTATGAAAAAGCTTCCCCATACATTGCGAGATCAATGGAGAAGTGAGGCCTGTGACCTGCAGGGAAGGCTCCATCGTAGAGCAACCTTTCATGACATTGTGGAGTTTATTGAGAGGCAGGTTAAGATCGCAAGTGACCCTGTCTTTGGGGATATTCAAGATTCGCCTGTAACATCCCGGTCTGATACAAACCCTCGAGGTAGTAGTCTTGCCATCACTGTAGCACCTGTTGAAAGGAAAGTGGAGTCTGTAAACAGAAGAGAAAAGAACTTACCGGTACCTGAAAGGGCGTGCTTGTATTGTGGTGCTGGACATAATTTGGATGTTTGCCTTCTGTTGGATAAAAGGACGCAAGAGGAAAAGATGTCTTTTTTGAAGGAAAACAGGATGTGTTTTGGCTGTCTGTGCATTGGGCACATGAGCAGAGATTGCAGAAAACGTTTGATGTGTGGAATATGCAATCTGAAACACCCCACATTGTTGCATGTCCAGTCCAAATCAATGCAAACAAGTTCTACGCAGACTAATGGTGGCTACGAAGGGGCCAGAGTAGGTGCTGGGGTGTCTGTTCAGTCCAGTGGCTTAACTGGGGCCGGCAAACAGGACTGCACCCTGTCTATCCTGCCTGTGCAGGTGAAGAGCAAGAGAGGACATGAGACTCTGGTCACTTATGCGTTCTTGGATCCGGGAAGCACTGCTTTGTTTTGCACTGAACGTCTCATGAACCGGCTTAACCTCACCGGAAGGAAGACAGAGATTCTCCTCAAAACAATGGGGCAAGAGGAAGTTGTGGACAGCGACATGTTGGTGGATTTGGAAGTAGCCGACCTGGAATCCAACCACTTTTGTGATTTGCCTGAGATCTTCACACAGAAGAGCATGCCTGTCCACCGAGGAAATATTCCACAAGCAAAAGACCTCGAACGCTGGCCGCATCTGAAGCACATACAGATACCTGCAGAGTTCAATGCGGATGTGGATCTACTCATTGGCACCAACGTACCTCAGGCGCTTGAGCCCTGGGAGGTGGTCCATGGAGTGAATGGAGGCCCTTATGCTACCAAGACTATCCTGGGATGGACGGTGAATGGTCCCCTCAGAGGGGATTATAAGAGCGACAGAAATGGCACAGTGCTCAAAGGGACTTCGTTCCCGAGGACGTCATGATACTTGTGGATAAAATGGCACCCTCGTACCCATGGATTACAGGAAGAGTTCTGGATGCCATATGGACATTTCTATTGACTGGACTCTGACAGCCTTATTATGTGTCACTTTGTGCCCTTGGTATATGTTTTTTCTTTATCCTATAAGTTAATGGTGATGGGTAATTATTATCACTTAATAATTAGGGGCCGGAATGTAAGAGCCAATGTGCGCACGCTGGGTGTGTGCGCATCCACGCCACGGTGATTGGGGCGTGGCACAGCTGGAGTGGAGGCTTTATTTGTGTGCGCACCTGCGCTGTGTCAGTGTGTGTGGCCTTGTTATGCTGGTGGGGTGAGCGTGGGGAGAAACTTTTTGTTGACCGCATGAACATGAACGCAGGATAGATGCGACGGAAACAACGGCAGATTGCACTGGCAAGGAGGTATTTACTGTCAACCATTACAACAGCCAAAGTAAGTCCTCAAACTGTTCTCTCTGCAAGCTGGAGCGGAATAAATCTGTCAAGGCCTGTGCAACGTACTGCGTGCGCGTCTTCAATGTTTTAACCCCTTCGACTTAGCCCACCGTGGCGTTTGGATTAATTTTATACACGCCACAATAGGGACTGTGCAGGAAATTGATTACTGATGAGTATATTCTTAAAAGAAAAATGGTTGAAAACACGTAGCATTTTGTCTTTCAAAAAAAATCCAAAAATACCAAAGTAAATACTGTAAATAGTAAAAAGTAAAAGTAAATAGCAGGTTTACCATTAATTCAAACACTGGAAAGCAATTTGGTTATTTTGACAGCTAACAATGTAAAATAACTTTATTATTTATTGGACATGTTTGCACTTGAAGGCTGGAACCAGTTCACCAGATGACCAGTTCACCTGGAAAATAACTGCATCAAACAGAGAGGATAATCCCAAATCCCAAGTGTTGGCCATTTTAAACTAACATTGGACAAGAGTACTCCACACTAATATATAAAAATATGAATATATGTCTGGGTGTGATCAGCATGTGAAACAGCAGCATGAAAGAACTTGAGGAATGGGCAGATAGATGGAACTACAACAGCAAGAGGAAAGGCTGAAAATGATGGTGTGTGGAAACTGCCGTCATCTATCCACCCCCTAAATTCATTAAAAAATGTGTTTTTAAAAATACAAACATCCCCACTTTAAATTCATGGAAGTTAAACACATCTGGTAGTTAGAGAGCATTTACATTAATATAATTGCAGCTGTACATTTTGTCTTGAAATTAATGTCAGTTGGCAGAAAATAGTTCCAGTATGCAGAACAAATTAAAAATAAACATATATCTATAAAGAGTATATAAAATAATGATTACGTGTTGTTTGCTATAAAGATCAAGCGCTGTTTTGCTGTGAGAAGATAAGGAGCTCTTTGCTTCTACCTCAATCCAAAGTGGTCTGTAGTGATAACATGCAATCATGCTGTTGTGCAGCATGTCGATTAAAAACATCTCATTGAATTTTAACTCAGCATTCATCCATACTTCAATGCTGATCTCGCCACTGCTGCCATGAAAGAACTAAAGCGAATTAGCTTTTGTTGGATTGCCGGAAGGCACATAGTCTATCCAAGTTCCAACCTATTGGGGGGGGGGGGCATTATTAACAACCTGCAGTGGTCCGATAACACTGTGGCAATAGATTAGACGGGGCAGAGCCGACTGTTCTTCCTGAGAAGCTTCAGGTTATTTAATGCAGCCTGTCTTAATCCCACTCACTATAACGGAAAAGTCTGCCAACATGGTCCATCTGTTCGCCGCTCATGAAACTTCCTTTATCAATAAAGTTCTGAAAATTCTTTTGAAGCTTATTTATGGAGTTGATTTTAAATGCACATATGAAGGGAGCTTTTGAAATAATTTCTGTTTATTTAGATATTGATTCCAAAGTGAGAGTTGACATTGTTTGCTCTCACGAGACAGTCAACACTGCAGAAGCAATTTAAGCCCATTGTGCATCTTCTGTAATATAAATATCTCTCCCTCCTCAGTTACTGCTGCAAATCATTTGCACCACAGAGAAGAGAAAGCTACCAGAAGGCAGAGACCCAAGTCAAAGTTGAACGGCATAAAAACAAAATCAGCTGTTTCTGCATCTGTGTTTATTTATTTTTTTCATTTTTTTGACCATGCATTTCTTCCACTGCAAACTGAGAATTGACAGGAAGCCAGTAGCAGCTATGAATTCTTGAACTGAGAAGCAGAGACATGATTTCTTTTTTTCATGTCGAATAAGAGGGACAGTGAAGGCTAAACATTTTGGAGATAAGGTCAGAGAGTATAGACCTCAATGGTTTGGACATGTCCAGAGGAGAGACGGGGACTATATCGGTAGAAGGATGCTGAGGATGGAACTGCCAGGGATCAGGGCTAGAGGTCGACCCAGGAGAAGATACATGGACGTAGTGAGGGAGGACATGAGAGTGGCTGGTGTTGGGGAGGACGATGCAAAGGACAGGCTGAAGTGGAGACGGTTGGGTTGCTGTGGCAACCCCTCACGGGACAAGCCAGAAGAAGAAGAAGAAACAACATATCAATCTTTTATTTTCAATACAGGAATAAAATAAAAACATTATCATATCACAGTCCTTTAGACAAGAACATCATTATTTTCCAGAGAGCGGCTGAGCTCCTCAGTGGATCTGACTGACCCTGATAAAGAAATCGTCCAACACATTAAAAGCAAATGCCCGTTAATGAACTGTAGTGAAAGAGCTGAGGTCCTACTGGACGTAATACTACTCTGTTAAATAACATTATTAGGAGCATCCTTGTGGGATGCTGATTTTAGGAATAGCTTGTATTTGGAATTGAAATATGTTTCATTGTCGGCCGCCAAAACGCTGCTTATCCTTAGCAGATTTTTCCACACTGTTATCTTTTCTTGCTTGGTCTGCTTTTAAACAAATATGACATATTTCCCTCTTATCTGCCGTTGTGCCTCATTTTAACATCTACTTGATAGATACGATATTTAAACAATATACATGTCTCCAGTATTAAACCATTGTAAAAAAAACATTACAAATTGTTTCTGCTTTCGGTGATTAATGGTCAAGACATTGCGTTTTGACTAGAGAGTGGCAAATCATATTAATACTGAAGCCTGTTTTAAAGTCTCTTCTTGACCACATCAGTAGGAAAAACGTTTGCAAAATGACCCCAATAAAAGGGTAAAGGTAAAGATTTAAAACAGGAAACCAAAAAAAAAAAACCCACACGATGTGTTGCCAAATATGCAAATGGACCATGCATTTCATTCTATCAGAGCGATCCCACTTCTGCTTTGTTAATGATGAATGGGCCAACCGCTTGACGGCACACACCAATAATCAGAGCTGCTTTTCATTCCCTCCGCCTCGCTATCAGTAGCTATGCAGAAAGAAATAAAATTGACTGGATGCGAAAAAAAAATCATTTTATTGTTTTTCCATTCCAGAGTGTGTTGGCAGTTTTTGTTACTTTGAATAATTGTATAATAAAGACACATGATTATGTAAGATTGGTCTTTAATTATTTTACCAAGGCCTTGGGGCTTCAGTCATCCAAGTAGAACAGTTGGCTGAGTGAAGCGAAGAAGAGTGAAAACATCTTGCTTATATAGGCACCCATTCTTTCATTCTTAGAACAGGAAACAGGCGTTGTACAAGGGAAATTCTAAGTAACAATATGGGAGGAAGTCATACATTCTAAGTATCAATACGGAGATGCGGTCCATGAACCTTTACCACAAAACTTAGCTGCATACGAGGGTCTTTCGTTGAAGCGTACTTCCTGTCTAGCAACATTGTTTTTTCATCTTATCACACCTTTGCAGATGGTTATTTAGCGAGTGGAAAGGAACATTGTTTTTTCATCTTATCACACCTTTGCAGACAGTTATTTTCCTACTACCATCCCTGTAGGTCAAGGTTACTTAGCATTGTTTAATCGCCACTTTATGATTATTTGATTGATCTTACAATTATCGATTATGTAATTGTCATTATACTTAGGAATTACTTTATTGCCAATACAATTGTCAACATCAAAAGCAATTTTCAGCTGCAGATACGTTTACTTGAGAACGGTTTTATTACATCAGGGAAGTCCAACCTGAAAATGCTGTTTGCACCAACTGTGCCACTCGATCTTATGTGTGTTTTATGTGCTACTCTCGGTTGCATTATGGTGCTGCACATAAATGTACGTAACGTATTGGGAGATTTGACCTTTTCGGTGCACCTTGATTTGGATTGATCGACCACCATCTTGCCTACGGTGTTGGTGAGCTTAAATTGTAATCGGATGTTGTGTTTATTAACGGTCTGTTTCCGTTTCTCTGATGCCCCGCCACATATGGGATGAAGACGGCCTTTCCTTCTCTCTGTGGTCCATTGTAAACAGGAACCGTTCCAGTGGACTTTACGCAACATGCCATGACCTGAGAATCTTCACTGATGAAATATAGTGTGTCCCTCAGGGTATATATAAAAAAATAAGGTGGTGAGCTAGAATGGTTTAAATTGCATAAATGACATGTAGTTGTTGAAATAAAACCCCTGACCTTTAAGATGTCAGCTGTAGTCTAAATGTTAGCAGTTGTCACGGCTCTCTCAGAACCATCGAGACCTTCGGTCTGACACTTTATTCACATCTTTTGGTCACAGAAAATGTGGTTTTCTGCTCTGAGAGGTCAAAGTAATCATGCTGTTCTGTGGGTTTTTACAAAATCCACCTTCGATTTAATGAACTGCAATGAACCGACGCTGTATAATGTTCATAACTCTAAAATGGCTTCAACCTTTCTTTAGATGTTCAGTCATCCAAGATGACCTTGCCCACACCTTTCCTTACTCACTGCCTGCAGAATCCTCTGTATGAGCTTGAGCAGCACACAGAACAAAACCTCTTTTTCTTTTTTCTTTTCAAAATAAAGCGCTGAATGAAAGTCAATATCTGTGCAAATGAAATATTCCTCGCCAGAGACTCCAGCATGAAAAATCTTGGATGTGATGCCATCAAATGTAAATTCTGCAGCTTTTATTTTCAGAGAAATATTATTCACTGTTGAAGAGGAAATTAAAAAGAAAATCCCTCCAGATTTCCGCTGCGCTGCCTTTCAAATATCTTCTTATCCATCCCTTCTGTTGCAGTTGAAATTGAATGTTGACATTGACAGGTGTGGAATTTTTCCATTCTATTCGTAGCATTAGTCACAATTATTGCGTTCATATTTAAAATAGTCTATTTGGAGACTTTATTTTTCCGTCAAAGGTTTCTGGTCTTTATAAATATGTGATTCAGAAATCGATGTTAGCCAAACGTGCTTGCACCCACTGCATATTGCATGTTTTTCAGAGAGAAGCAGGAAGCCGGAGTACCTGGAGGGATCCCTTCCAGACGCATGACTTTACAACATTTGCCACTGCGCCACCGTCTCGTCTCCTTGACCATTTCATCATCTCACCCGTAACTGAAAAAAATGCAGCCTCGTGCATTTTTAAAACACAGGATTGGTTTTGATCCACTTATTAAGGCTTAGCAGGATGTGTTACCTGCTGCATGAGTCACACATTCCAAAATGATAGATACATACATGATGTTGTATGGAGGAGGTTGTAATAATGTTTGTTGTCATTTCAAAGTAATTTTTCCACAATTCCACTTCTCTTCATTGCTTCTGTGAAAATGTGTCATGCCAATTTCTGTTACTATTGCTCCATTTCATCTCCATCAGAGACTATCATCATGGAAAGCTTCTTTTGTATCCACATGTATCTTTAATATAGCGCTTAATGTAAATAGGATTTGCAGTGTCCTCCTACTGAAAAGCTTGTTTGGACACTTTCAGCTCAGCAGAAATAGCTTTCATAAACATATAATACAAAAATATCTTCAAAACTGCTCAAATCTCACGTCTCAAATTGTTCTTTGGTCGCAAAGATAAGCTGGAGAGAAAAACAATTTCCTCATTGAACAAACTGAAACCACTTTACTGTCGCTTCACCCTCATCCAAAGTGAAGACTCGGGATGAAGAATCAGCCTTCCTCCCCCTCTCTTTCTCTCTCCCTCCCCTATGAAGTGTGGGCAGACGCTTTGCTTAGCCGGTTTGGATCAGACAAGGTCAGGGGAATGCGATGATGGCTGTCAAAAGTAGGGCGCAGCCACCTGTTTAAGAATATTTTCTTTTTGCCCTCTCGTCTGCGTAGGCTCTTGATGCCAGCGGGGGCTTCAAAGTGAGTGGAGTCAACAGCATGCCTTACAGAAGCACGGGCTCATTCATTGAAGTGCCGATTACGTGTCCCCCGGTATCTTTGTTGAACCTGACGGCTTGGATAATAACCAACCTTGGGCTGTATGCAAATATGCAGTCTGCTGTGAGTTACGAATCTCCAAACACCTTCCTGAGCATCGGCCTGTGTCGGCGCCGCTGATAAATGGCTGTACAGTTCATTTTCTGCAGCGGTATTGAGAATGAGATCAACAGGCAACACTGTGTCTTTCCAAGCCAATCCTAAATCCAATCCTCTTTTCTCTCCCCCTCCGGGGTAGAATTTGAATGAACTGATCAATTTCTAATCAGGAAAGCCTTTCTCTCGTCGTAATGGAGTTCCCCCCACAAATCTTCTGTATGAAGGGCTCACTCAGATCTCGTTGGGAGCGAAGGGCAGGTACCATTTCTCTGGTTCATTTTTTTTAAAGATGTATTTGTGTATTGTATTTGCTGGCTGCTGCTGTATCTTGGCCAGGACTGCCTGGTAAAAGAGATTCTTGAATCTCAATGGGATATTTTCCTGGTTAAATAAAGGTTAACAAATTTAGTCCTCCCCCCATGTGGTGACGATGGTGCTTCATCTCCATTGTGCTTTTGCTGTTTACTGAACATAGTTAAGCACTTCCTCGACACAGCTGTGCATCAGAGAGAACCTCTTTAAAAGCAGAGGTGGCCTTTTCATGTTGAATATGAAACCCCAGGAGACCTGGCTGCTTTGTCAGTCATGAAAAACTGTGGTCTGAAAAAAAAGAAAACCTCTCTTCTATTTTATTCTCCCAGCAGTTTTCTGATTAACGCTTTAGTGGCACAAGGTTTTCTAACAGTGGCTTCCAAGCTTGTTGTTTTGTCGCTGCAGTCCCACGGGTCTGTCAGATGAGCTGCAAAACTCGCCGACTGCCTCACAATGCATTGATTTGAACTGATTACAATGGATGTTTAAAACCTTGAAGTCGGTGGATTCTTATTGCCCCATTGATACATGAACTGCATTTCGGTTGGGGCTTGGATGAATCCTCCGTATTTAGATTGGCTAAATTAAGTTTCCATTTATACTTAATGACTTCAACCAGTCTCGGTTACTCAGCTCTTTATTTTGGATCGAATTCGCTGCTCATCTTTAATGATAATCTTAATGCGATCACAACTAAAAGTGCATCAAAAACACAAGTACAAATACATTTCCTCCGTCCTATCCATGACGAATGAATGCTCCCTTATTGTCAGCGATTACAGCAGTAATCTCCGTCCCTTTGGGCTGGCTAAACCTCTGGATGCCCTCCTGTG
Organism: Brachionichthys hirsutus; assembly: GCF_040956055.1. Taxonomy (NCBI): domain Eukaryota; kingdom Metazoa; phylum Chordata; class Actinopteri; order Lophiiformes; family Brachionichthyidae; genus Brachionichthys; species Brachionichthys hirsutus. The sequence continues at coordinate 5,545,564 of NC_090909.1, read as the reverse complement.
GCAGCGCTGCCTCGTCCTCAGTCAGAGTTGCTGCTATTGTATGTCTGTGGAGGATATTCATGTCGCTCACTACCCCCGGAGGTTTTCAAAGTGGCTTCGGTCAGGGATAATCGCTGGCCAGTCGAGGACTGTGATATTATTCTCCTTCAGAAACTGAATGCACAGCCTGTGATGGCTTCCTTTGCAGACATCTTTCAATGTCGATATTTGTTAAATATATATATATATAATGGCTGTTTTGAATTGGATGCATTCTAAATTAATAACTCTCACCCTAATCCATCACAGCAAAGTGACCCACTTCGTAAACCTCCAATGCGAATGAGCGTTTGTGAATCAACAAGTCATTCTGGTATTATCCCTGCATTTGTTCATTTCTATTTAAACATTATAAATACAGATGATTAATATTTATGTTACTTCAGATAGATGATAGAGATGCCTAAACATTCTTCGGAGCTTTCTTTTCCCACAGTTTTTCACATAATGTCCTTCTCTTTTGCCCTCTAGGTGGATCATTAATGAGTGGATGACACCTCGGTCACTGACCTCTCAGAGTCAACATCTGAGTCGGTGGGACTGGCTGAATCCAATTACCCGGGAGGCATCAAGCAAACCGAATCACATCTCCCTTTGAGTGAGATGAATCTGTGAAGAAGCCACTTCGATGGATTTCATTAAGGACCTTCTCAAAGCCAGTCCTGTAATGTCTGAAGAATAAGAACATTGGACTCCATCAGGTGGTCAGCAGGGTTTCTTCATCCTCATATCTTTTGGACTCTGTTCATTTCCCCTGCAGCCTTCTGAGCTCGACTTGCGGCGACATGCTTCTCTCCAGGAAGAGGAAAATCAGGACTTTAACTCTTCTGTTTTTCATCATTACATTTACAACCTTTCTCTTCAGTTACACTTTACGGGACCCATCGCTATACTTTTTCAAGTATGCTTTTAGCCTGTCAGACAAAAGGCTGTGTGCCTGTCGGCGGTGCGTGGCAGAGCTGGAGGATGATGATCCCTGGTTTGCTGAGCGCTTCAATCAGTCCGTCCACCCTCTGATGACCAGGGAGAGCAGCGTCCTCTCTGATGAAACCTTTAAATGGTGGCAGGTAAGACTGAGGGGAAGGCGTTTTGTCGGTTTTGTGAAAAGGGAAAAAAAATGCACACTCAGCTCCCGCAGGCAGATGAGGTGCCAAAAAAAAGAAATATGATGAATAAAGAAAAGAACTCACACACTGCTCCATCGATTGTTTCAAATCCAGACGTTTGCTGGCGACAACGCTCAATTTGTTCGCATAAAATAAGTGAGATGATGGAAATGGAGATGGTGACTCACACAACCTAACAGTCACAAAGACGTTGCAGCTTAATCTGGGCTTTCTGGAGTTTGATGTTGTTTTTACTGCATATGTAGAAACTAATTATTAAAAAGTCTCAAACTTTATTATAAGTTGCCATTTTATGTTAAAGACCAACACAACGTGACACAAAATTGTGAAGTACAAAGAAAATTATATGTGATTTTAAATGTTTTTATTTTACAATAAGAAACTGAAAAGTGCAAAAGTATTCAGCTTCCTTTTTTCTGAGGGCAAACAATTGTCTTCAGAAGTTGCCGGATGATTGCTGAATGATGAAATGTTGACCTAATGACTAGAGTCGGCCTGTGTGTAATCTAATCTCGGTAAATGCAGCTGTTCTGGCCTCAGAGGTTAGTTAAGAAGGTCTGTTAGGTTTGCTATGACAGGCTTTTTCAAAATGTAAAAGTATGTTTAGCGAGAAGGAATCGCTGTTACGATGAGCGGAATGCACTGGCTGTGGAGTTAAATGTTTAAATAAGATGAATAAAATAGAAAATAAGGGGCATCCGGGACTCGGTATCGGTATCAGTTTAAAATCAAATGACTCGGACTCGGGGTCAAAAAAACCCTGATCGGGACATCCCTAGTACACTGTATATACCGACGCCGTATATTCTGCTGCCCAATATATTTTTTATTGTGTAATTTCCTAAATTAAGGAAAAGCCTATTCACAAAATGTATGTTCCATAGTTATTGTGCCTTTTATCTGGCAGGCATCCAGGGGCTTCGGTGTTTCTGCATTCACTTCACATAATGTCCAATTAGATGCAAGAATAGAAAAATGATTCCAAGGTGGCCTCCTGTCACTACTCGTTCCAGGGAGCTCGAGGAGACAAGTGACACACGTCAACGGTAGCGCAGCCAGATGGTGCCACAAAACTGTTTGGGGGGGTTTATTAGGGTCTATTCTACATTTACACTCAGCCAGAGGTTCAGATTCATCAGATTCAGGTTCAGATTCATGAAAGCTTGTTGTAAATTTTTAGTGCTATTTCACTTTCTAAATTGTTAAATAGCTTCCTAAGAAGCAGAAAGCAGAAGAAGCCGCCACAGGAATTTAGACTGAAAAATATGAAAACTCTGTTAACAGCAAAGCTGGTTCCTTTCTACTTCTAGCTGCCACAGCACAAAACGTACGCATACACACACTATACACAGACTACACACACACACACACGTAGTCCAGTATGCATTGCTGTCTCAGAACCACTAGAAGGAAGCCAGGACATAATAGTCCTCGCAGACGAAGCGAAGCCGTCCCTGAGGTTATTTCAGTAATGTGCTTGGTGTCAGAAGCTCGGCTGCCCTTGTTCAATCGCTGCTACTTAAAGTGGCCCGAGAGCCGTGGCTGCCTCTGAGGTCTGTTCTCCTCTGTGTCGCCAGTGGTTGCAGTCAGACAGGAAGCCAGCCAACTTCAACGTCGTGGTGGAGGAGCTGTTCCAAGTCATCCCCAATGAGGTGCTCTACACGGACGCCAGCCCCGAGCGCTGCAGGACCTGCGCCGTGGTGGGGAACTCTGGCAACCTGAAGGGGTCCCAGTACGGCAGCCTCATCGACGCCAGTGATTTCATCATAAGGTCAGCTCGTGCTTCACTCTGTGGGACGACTATCAGAATAACGTCTCACATCTTTTGACATTTGCGTTGACATTGTTGTCGTTGACAACAGTCTCCCACTGCAGCTTTAATTTACGCATCGTTTTTAAGGATAATTGCAGTTTCACAACCGATTCGTGCAGCCTGGGGTAAAAAAAAATTATATTCGAACACCACAACAACAAATGTCTGTCTGGCGGTGGACAGCTTGTGTTTATGGCACCGCCCTCGTGTCCCAGGAATATGTCAGTGCACTCAATGGTATATTCAGGTCAGGATTTTCGGTGTGTAAAGCCTCATGCCATTTCCCCAAATCATCCAATGTGACTAAGGGTTTGTTGTATTAGAAATGATGATCACATCCACATTAAACTCTACATCCAACATGTTATTATGTTTATTAACAATTAGTCTGCCGATCACTGTTGGATTATTTGATCAGATGTGTAGCGGAACTTGTTTATTCAAAGTGCATCTTTTATCCAATCAGCAGCCAAATACCCAAAGGTGTTAAAGTATGAAACGGTGCTTTTATTTTGTCCATTTTCTAAAGTGTCTCAGTTTCACAATAAGTACTGAGTCAAATGATCTGCAGCATAACCATCATATCATAAAACAATATTTCGTTTTGCAGAAGAGCGATGCCATTTTATTGTTATGTAGTGTTAAATTTCACTTCACACATCCTGCTTCTGCCTTCAGTAAACATTTGAGGGAAATTATCTTAACAAAGCAGCAAATGTAAACGATGGAGCTTGAGTATATTCAAATGATTTTTCTCCGTGTCCCCAGGGTGGCAGAAAACAACATGGATATGACGGGTCCTCTAATATTTTACACCAATTGCAGCTCTGCAGAGAATGATTTGGAAAAAGATGGGAAAAACCCTGGAAAGGAGATTTTCTCAGAGGGGATGTGGGTTTTACGTTCTGCTGCAAGAACTGTTGGCTTTGTGATCAAGTTATTAAGCTGATTTGGAAGGGGTAAACAAACATTCTGGCTCAGATGGTTCAATGCTCACGTTCAATATCTCCAGGAGTCACAGATTGAAGTCTTGGCTTTCGTTTTTTGCAGGTTTGTTTCAGGCCTGCAGAGGCAGAATATGCAAATCCTTAAAGGGAAGAAGTTTCTATGAATTCGTATTACAGGATTATATTATTCAACAGCTTCAACTGCCACAATATTGCGATTGCATATCTACCTCAAGCACACTATAAATATCAAAATGCATTTTCTATCTCAAACGTGCTTCTTAACAGAGATAATCTCCCTGAGGAGACAGTGGGATGATGAAGAAGATACTCGCCATACGCAAGAGTACATTATTTAAACTAAATATTTCATATCAATGACATTTATGGGATATTAGCTTGGAAATGATAGGGAGTCCAGTGAGTGTGAATAGGAACTGAAAACCGATTCCGTTCAAATACCCACAGCGTAATGCGCTCAGATCCCTTAAAGGCTCCTTTACAGACTATGAATATTGAGCGGCGTTGATTCAGGCCTCTTGTTTGCTCAATACATTGATGTGGTTAAACAGATTTGAGAGATTTGCATTTGCGTTTGACAGACAAAAACGAGGTCTGTGGCTTTTAAATAATAATTTCTTTAATAGAAATGTTGTTTGAAGAACGCCATCCTATTTATTCAAATTAGATTTAAATTGTGTTTTTTGTTCATCTAAGACTCTAATCATTAGGCTGATGCTTGCTGAAAGCACGTTTCCCTTTACTTTATCTCATCTCACAGGAACACATAGCTGCACTTTCACTGAATAAAGGATGTGTGTAATTTTGTGCGTTGCCTCACTGCAGATTGCAGATTCGTGTATTTCTGAAATGCATGAATTTTTATATTAGAATGAAAAAGAGTTCAGGATTCCACTTTCTGTAAAGCCCTGTTTTGGGATCAACTTAGTGCAGATCCCGGGAGCAGGTTTCCAGGATCAAGGAAGGTGCAGCCTCTTAATTTGGCATGAGGCAGGTCTGTGTAATCTGTGTGTTCGAACTGTTGTTGATGAGATGGGATGTTCCAAGGATCAATACATCTGATTGCAGCTTGTTTCTAAAGAGTTAGAGCAGAAGTTGGACTATTGATTGGACGGATTTCAAATATGTGTGTCCATGGAGTGGCCGACTCCACACATCCACGCAGAGTTAAGTGAACGAGCTCATTTAAAAACGACTAAACTTCTGGAGTGCCTTTCCGAACTTGTATTATTGCATCATTAACCCCTGCAGTGTGGAATGGGATGATCCATGATGTCTCATTTTATCATCCATCCATGCTCCAACCTCCAGAGCGTGATTGCACTATAATCAGCTTGCAATTGGTCGATGCTTGTGTGTTTTTGAAATTCTAACATCATCAATGTCATTTGCTAATAGTAATAATTATGCAGCATTTAGCAGCACTTTCCTCCTCTGGGTTTCTCCCTTTCAACCATACCTTTCATCTCCTCCTCATTCTCTCCTGTGCCGTCCATTTCTGGCTCGGCCGTACGCTCTCCAAGCACAAGTTGAAAGTTGTGCTGATGCAGCGCATGCACATGCGATCGATTGCGGTGTGATGAGAGACGACCATCCGCTTAAAAGCAGGCTCGGGAGCTGCCGTGCTTCATTTGTGGAGGGACTGCGGCTGCCTTTGTGTTCTTTTCTCTTTAAATTTAGTAATTTCGTATTTTAACACCGGTTTATCAGTTTAGCAAGTCTCAGAGAAGAATTCACCTGGCGGCCGGTCCCGTTGTGATGGAGAGCACGTTTCCTGAGGAAAGCCAACAGGAAATGACAAATATAATAGATATACAAGTTGATATTAGATTTACGTTCTAAAGGTGGCCCAGGAACACAACGCCAAATTGAGTGTTTGTGTTAGCTGGGTGGGGATATTATTATTACAAACTATCATCTGAAAAGTTAATATAATACAAATGAACAAAAAGAAGTGCTTTGAAAGCAAGACGTGGGTTTTTTTTTTTTCTTATCCAGTCAGTCTTTTCATTAGCATAGAGCACAAAATGATGATGATGGCTCAGGGGCGACCTTGCGATGATTGGTCGGCCTTATTGTAATAGGTACAAAGATATTTCTAAATGTGCAAGGTCACAGTTATTTAACCCTACAGGCTACACCAAGTTGCAACATAGAACAACCCCCCAAAAGAGAAAAAGAAACATCTCATCAACTGTAAAATTGCCTTGACCTAAAATGTCTCTTGCGGGAGATCGTTTCTGTGTCGTGACATCCGTGGGCTGAAAATGTCATGTTTTTATAGCTGTCATCTCAGACTCTGTAATGAGACCGGAGCATCCAAACAGGTGATGCTCGTTGCACAGGGGGTCAGCTTCATCATTTCTCTTCCTCTTCCTCGGACCGACTTCAGCTGCTGCTGTCAAACTATGTTCCTGCCAATTACTGCTCCAGCCTGAGAGGCTATTGTTGGGCATAATAACAGGGATGCTTCGCCTAGCTTGCCAAACGGTAATTGTTGTTCTCTAAATGGACACTTGAATGTCCCAAACTGATGTCCAATACATGGAGAAGTGAGGACGAAGCTGCATTTTCTATTTTCCTCCAGCTTTTTTGTTATAGGCGGGGTTTTGTTTTGCCCCCCTCCCCATGGTGTAATTTGGTTTAGCTTCGTGAAAACTAACTAATTTGAATATGGCTATTATGTCAGCTGTAAAAAAAGGAAAATGAGGTTTTAAAGAAAAGCCCAGAAACAAACATGTCTTCTTTTCATTGTTCTTGCAGAATGAACCAGGCCCCCACCGCTGGTTTTGAGGAGGATGTGGGTTCCAGAACAACGCATCACGTCATGTATCCAGAAAGTGCAATAGATCTGGAAAACTCCACCAGCCTGGTGCTGATCCCCTTCAAGACATTGGACCTGCAGTGGATCATTAGCGCACTCACCACAGGGACCATTACACAGTAAGCATTTATGTAAAGCTAAAAGTCTCATAATTCACTGTAAGCTGCTTTAGGAGTGCATAAACTGCATATAGTTTAATTTTCTTGGTTTTATTTTTAACATACAGTGTAGTCAGGCGGCGTATAGTACATGCTGTACATACACTTTATATTTACAAATTATACCGCTTTAATTCATGCAAATTGTGTAACATAAATAATTATAAAATTAAAATTTGTATGCTTTCAAAATTCTAATTTTGCCAAACTGTCCGCATCACATTCTTTAATGCAATGACTCAGAAAGAAAACCACATTAAGGTAGTGTGATGAGATCTAAATATACTTTAGGCTTTCTCATACAGCTACAACAAAATATTTCCCCAGTTTACCGAGATTAAATGAATTAAGAACTTGTTTAATCTACTACGACAAACATTTAATCTTATCAAGCTGCATTTTAACATTCTTGAACTTTCTTATGTTGCAGCACATATTTGCCTGTTATGTCCCGGATAAAGACGAACAAAGACAAGGTGAGCTTTATAAAGTTATATATTTTCGTTTAAATTTGCTTTTATTTCAGTCTAGACTGAATCCATCCACGTCAACATTACACTTTAGTTTGTCTCATTTCAAAACAATCACAAATAATTATATTCAACATTAAGGTGTTATCAGAAAACTAATAGTCTTTCGGTATATTGAGGACTTTTTCTTCAATTAAGTATTTTTACGCCGTGGTGTGTTTTTTTCTAAAGATCTGTGTACTTTTTTACAATAAGTTTGTTTGCTACTGGCTGTTCCTGACACAAACCCACTGCTGGCATACGATGATTCTTTACTCGAGTGTGCCAGTGATGATGATGATGATGATGATGATGAAGATGGTGATTATATGTCACTGCTGTAAAATAAAGATGAAGCATGCCAGCTATACCAGCCGTGGTTCTCTGGATTAAATTTTAAGTACTGTGATTTACACAAAGCTGCTTGAAGTACAAAACACTTTTTGAATTTTCTTTTTTACAGTTGGCTCGGTAGCTATGCAAGTAATTCAATCTGTGAAAATGAATACAATTCTTCTGGCCCTGCAGGTGTTGATTTACAGTCCCACGTTTTTTAAATACGTCTATGAGTCTTGGCTCGAGGGTCATGGGCGATATCCTTCCACCGGCTTCCTCACCTTACTGCTGGCTGTTCACATTTGTGATGAGGTGAGCTTGCATTCATAAGACGACTCAAAGCATAGAACCGTCACAGAGGTTTTCTGAAGTAAAAATAACAACTTAAGAGTAATGTTGAAAATTAATCAAAAATATTCAGATGACTAAATAGAGGAAGGATGTTTCACTTTATCACTCTTTGTTACCCCCCATGCAGGTCAGAGTGTTTGGATTTGGAGCAGACCGGAATGGAAACTGGCACCACTACTGGGAGGACAACCTTCTTTCTGGAGCTTTCCGGCACACGGGAGTCCATGATGGAGATTATGAATATAATGTCACGCTTCTGCTGGCTGACAAGCACAAAATCCAGATGTTCAAAGGCAGATGATGAGAACGCATTGAGCTGCTGCAGAATTTGAATCTTTAATTTCTTTCCTCTTAGGCTGGGAGAAAAGTACTTTCACCATTCCCAAAGATATTCTTATATGAACTCTTGTGGCCTGTCCATTTCCTTCTTCACTTGTGCTTTTGTTTAATAAATGTCCTTCCTATTAATGATGCAGCATAGCTTCTGTCTCCGGATGGGAGATGACACAGATGTCCTCTCAACCAGCATGGTATAAAAATCTAGCTATTCTTATTATATGTATTTTTTTAGGTTCCTTTTCCTATGTAAGAAGTCATTCAGAAAATGATGATTTGGGGTTTATTTTTGGACTGCTCATCACCCTTGAGCAGCTGGACAGGAGGAGATGTCCTATTAATTCAATCTTTAAGTGTAGAGACAAAATAGACAGTAAGCACTTGAGGTTTCACAGAAACACCAGGTCATTTGTCGCGTTGAAGAAATTGATCATGGGAATATAAAGGGTGCCTTATTATTAAAATCCATGATGAACTGTACATTGTTGATCCACATGTGACATGTATTTATCATGATTAGTGAGTCTTAGTGCCTTTAATGGGAGTTTTTAAAGATGAATTCACCATAAAATGTGTGCTTTATTTAGATTTTTATCATTAGCATCACAAAATTTCTCAGCAATTTAATTTGTGGTATTATTGTGAAATTTGGTGTAAATTCTTTTTAAATCATATCCTTGATGAAGTGCTACATGTTTTTGTATATCTCATAGAGTAATAATAAGTCAGTTATTTGTTTACATGTAAGGCTGCAAATGTATTACATTTTGTGCAAGAATATTGGCTGCACTCAGCGGAAATACCTGATCGCCATCATTATCGCCAACAAATCTCTGCAACGTTTCACCACAGGTTGGTCAGGACTCGAGCTCAGCAGTGATTCTCTGGCTGGCAGTGATCTGTTCCATGTGCCTTTAATCATAACGGGACATTTGCTCAGCTGTGTCTTTGTGATCGGTTCCCTCACCGCGTTAGAGCAGGCTGGAAAAAAAAGTGGAACCTTATTACTTTCTTTTTTTGTCAGCCAACGTTCATTTGTTCTGGAGGGGAAACTGCCACCTATTGGACAAAGACATGTACTACTTTGCTTGATTGATAATCATTGTGTCTAAAGTGATGACTTGTTATATGACACTTTGGAACGTGTATTGATTTTTTTTTTATGTTCAAATATGGAGCTTTATTTTTGACCAACAAGTAAAACCCATCAAAGCAGCACCTTTATAAAAGTACAGGCTATATATTCATTGTGTGTTTTCCTATATCCGATGAATAGGGTCACTGACTTGCATTGGAGATATGGTAATGGATTTGCATTATTCCGTTAGAGGGCTCCCACAGTGGGCGAGAACACAGGTGGGTTTTGTTTTTGTTTTTTGTTCTTTTTAAATGTGCGAAAAGGGACAAGGGGTTTATTAGTTCTAAATAATACATTTCAGTTGCCAGTGCAGATTTTAAGTGAGTGAGCTATAAATGATGGAGGCCTGTATGCAGACCAGTGCAGTATACCAGCCTGCAACAATCGACACAAGCTGAATGCACCCCAGGTTTTGTTAAATTAATATAAAGTGAAATGATTCTAGCCACAAAAATAAAAAACATCTGTGTGTCATGGCAGTGTGTTTTTTAACAGTTAATCGTTTAATTTCTGTTGAAATCAGAAACATACTGTAAGAACTGAAATCTGAGTGATTAAAAATCTTACCTCAAGACAGTAGTTGTTTGCTTTTTGATGTTCGAGTTTTTCTTCTCATTTGTGCTATGTTGTCCTTTAATAATCTTAAAATGGGAGTATTACTTATTACTTTCTATAAAATGTCTACAAGCTACCAGATTCTTGATGTAACTTCTCTTACGTTCTTTCAATTTTTGCTTGTTTGTTTTTTCTCTCACAATTTAACATTTTAACTTGTGACTGCTGTCACAAACAAACGCATTTAAAGAACAGACAGAGCGTAAACAATAACAAAGAGGTGGAGCAATTAGCAATTCAGTTCGAGGCTTTAATTTTTAATCAACTTAATTTGATGATGATGATGTCAGCATACCTTCATATCTGTCCCTTTTAACACCTGGTGTCACCACCTGCTGGTCAAGATGCGTCACAACAAGGAGGCACAGACAGAAGGCTGATCAGAACAGGAAGAGGAAAAGCTGCATGTCACTTAAACATGTCCGACTGCACCCCGATCGGCGATCATACAGATAATTCTGTCGGCTTCTTGCAGAAAGGCTGAGTGATCGGCCGCTCGCCGCAACACCCAGTCTCGCTGAATTTAATTAACCTTGACACGCTTGTGTTCGGTCTCACCAGGGCCGACCCAACCTATAAGCAATCTAAGCAGCTGCTTAGGACCCTCTGGCCACTAGGGGTCCCATGACCTGGCAACTCTATTTTGCATCATGCAGGGAGTGATTTGCGCAGGATGCGTGAAAACTGCAGCGCCTACCGGTAATCGTGGCAGCTATCCTGTTTGTGTGATTACAAGCTGGTAACCTACAGAGTGACGTTGGACCTGACCTCGCGCTGATTGGTCGGCCTTATTGTAAGCAAACTAGCGTGGAAGCAAGCAAAGCACGATACAAACAGCGGTCTGCGGTCGTCACTCGTCATCATGTCGAAGATAATTTAGCAATCAGGTGCAGAAAAACGGAAGAAGAAAAGAAACAACAGTCGCAAGGTGATTGGAGCAGGTGTGGTAGGGAGCACCTGTGGGGCATTGGCCGCTGATGGGGCGGGTTTATATACTCTTCCTCTCTCTCTCTCTTTCTGGCTGGAAATGGTGCCGGTACTCTCGTTCGCATGTCTCAATGTAAAAAAAAAAAAAAAGCCCAGCATCTGCATCCAAGTGTAGCTCAATCCATAAAATTCTCACCTCTTGAGACAAAGATTGCAGGATCTGATCCCAGCTGCAAACTATTTATTTCCCATTAGTTTGCAACAGCAATATGTTGAATTTTACCTCTCCAGCAGTTAGCAGACCACATAATTTTACAATAAAAGATCTTTAATATTTTGTAACTATGGGGCTAATGGTCTAGCGGTTGAGGTTCTCTTTATGAACCGTTAAGACCTGAGCTTGAACCAGTGACAACTCAAAGCCATAAAAGCAGTGTTTCATCAAAGTTATTTCATCATTTGATGCTTAACGAGATCGTTATTGCGTGCAGCTATTGTCTATTACCTATTCATTTTTCAAATTCCTATTTTGCAGTTAATCAAATTTTGTGCAAACTACTTAACTGCCAATAAGCATGAGGCTCGAGTCTTTGACAAATTCATACTTTGCCTAGTTGGTAATCCACCATTGCCTCTCAGGCTAATGCAGGTTTCAAATGAACTAGATATACAAAGAGAAAAATATTTTTGGATTTCCAAGTGATTTTAAAGCTAAGGGCACACATAGTTGAAAACTGAAGGTGTTGCAGCATTTACACTTGAGAGACAAAATGAGACAAAAAGCATGCAAAAACTTCAACAGGTTGATGGCTTACACAAGATAACATAACCGACATCATATATTAAGTAAGCACAGCAAATCCCCCCAAAAAACATCACACAAAATAAATCAATAAATATCTGGCGGCATCTTCCATTGATCTTCAACAGCACGCTACAGTCAGGCAGCTTCTTTCCAAATTATGCATTTGACTCTTGAGCACCAAGTTCACTGCTTGCTCATGTAGTTTGCATATAATTTCATTAATTGGAACAAGATCCAGACAGATAATAAAGTCATGAGAGAATTTTGACTAAAGAGGCAGTATGGTGATGCAGTGGGTAACATTGTTGCCCCACAGCAAGAATATACTGGAGTATACCCAACCCCCAACCCCCAAAGTCACCAGTTCATTGCAGGGAAATATAGAGAGCCAAACTCACACTTATACCTACGGTCAATTTAGCGACCAAATCACCAACGTTGCATGTTTTCGGTGGTCGAAAGATAGCCGGAGAACCCGGTATACGGAAAATACAGCATGTACGCTGCTGTACCACAACTCAATGCAAACACTGCAGAGGATCCATCACACACAACAACACTCATTGAAAACACAATGTTCAGGGTGTGATGGTTATTTGTGTGTTATATTTAACACACACTGAACATTATGTTTTCATTTGTTTTGGTGTGAAAGTTTGAGTTTTGACAAGAAAAGGTGTTGTTTTGTGTATGTAGCTTTAGAAAAGTGTGTTGTGTTTGGCGCTTTGGGAAAATGGAGGAACGTTTTGTGCAATGTGTTTTAGCAATTAGTCTTTGTCACTGCTGGGGCACAGAATTCCATTTCCTTTTATGTCTCACTACAACTCATTCATAATAAAATAGTATTGTGTCCAAAAAATGCTGAAACTTATATAATCTTTTTAGTGATGCATTCAAATTTTACCTGTTCTTTTTCTTGCAAGTCTGGGATCAAAGAGTGTAAAATGCTAATCATGAGAGATCACTCCTACTTTGACTTTGTCAAACGTTGCATAATGTATTCAAACTTTGAATACCGCGTTTGCTGCCCCGACGGAAAAATGGGCTGCGACTTCAAGCAAAGGGTATAAAAGCAAGCATCCGTCTTGTTTCAGCATCAACCTTCTCCTCTTCCAACACAACTGCTGCTGAAAGTCACTGTCTGGTGAAACGGTTCGCTCTGAAACATGGCCAAAGACACCATCACTCTGATGTGCGCCTCTGGCTGCTCACCTTGCTGGATGGTGGCGCTTGCTCTTTGTGAGAAGGAGGTGGAGGTGACCGACTATAGAGAGCTCTCCTATGAGAAACAAGAACACAAATCGGCGCAAGTACTGGCTATAAATCCCAGGGGACAAGTAAGTTCACACTTCATTACAGAGAAGAATATTACAAGAACTCACATATGAGTAATCAAGTATCAATCAAGGATTAGCTTTCTATTGTTGTGATAGGCTCAAAGTTTTTATTCACTCTTATCAAAAAGACAACAAAGCCTAATTTTTGTTTTTATTCTGTTCTTTTTCCGAAAGCTTCCTGCCTTCAAACATGGAGACATCATTGTGAATAACGCCATGGCCATTTGCCTGTACCTGGAGGTAAGACTTGGATTTCATTGTGATTCGTTGCTGCTTCCAATGAGCTAAAGCTCGGCAGAGTTCAGCAATACCTGCAGGCACACCCTACGCTACAGAGGAAAACAAACCAGACCTTCATGCAGGTGTTCTCAATGTTTCTCCTCTCATCTTCATCAACAGAGTGCATTTAAGTCCAGAGGAACCCAGCTGATCCCTGACGACATTGAAGAGAAAGCAAAAATGTACCAGCGCTTTCAAGAGGCTGACACTCTCAGGCAGAAAATTGGTAAGCTCACCTTGGCATGCAATGCTGAAATATTTCACCACTGGTTTACAAATGAAGACATTGGCCTGTAAATCCTGCATAATGAACAACAACTGTAAAATTGAGACACTTTAATTTAGTTCTTAAGGCCCCATCATCACGGTCAAAGCTTTTTCTCAGCTGAAGCTTTATGACTCTGTTTAGAGGGCTACCATTTGGGACTGCATTGCTTCGGCATCAATGTACAACAAGTGTCACATTCACACTTTGAATCTCTTTAGTCCATTTCTTGAGAAGGATCTGGACACCAAGAGACCAAAGTTAATTATTCCTCCAAAAAGCTGTGTACATAATCAAACAATGACACTATGACAACGACGAAAAGGAAAGACAATGTAAAACGGGATATAGTACAAATGGTATTTTAACCAGTTTTTACTTTTGTCAGGGAATGTTCTCTTCTATGATTGGATGTACCCGGAGGAGGGGCATCGATCAGTCTTTGCTGTGAAGAGAAACAGTGATCTTCTGTCTGCTGAGGTCCAGCTCTGGGAGACATACATGCCAAAGGTAAGTCTGAAGAGTTTAACACTATCAAACAAACATTATTCTGCAGGGAAATATTTTATTGTTGAACTAACACAACACTTATCCATGAAATGAGATTAAACAAAAGCATTTAAAATCCCAGGTTAGCCTACAAACATTCAAAATACACCAGGAGGTGTTTACCTGCTCACTTCGCTCTGAGGGAAAACATCTTATTCGGCACACCTCAAATCACAAAGTCTAACATTGTTTATGTTAAGCATTCATAGGCAAATCCTCCAAAGCTATGGCCGATGTTCCTTTTCTAGTAATAGTTAATGCAGATACAATTCTTGGATAAAAGGTAGAACAGTTTCTGTGTTTATAAAGACATAACTTTATATTTTAAAAAAACAGCAAGTTGTTTTTAATCTGCCCAGCAGGGTGTTATGTTGCTCATCACATTTTGTTCTGTTCTCTAGACTGGCTCTTTCCTGGCAGGAAGGAACTTTACAATGGCTGATGTGTGTGCTTTCCCATGCATTGCTGCTCTCGTCAACTATGGGTATGTGGATTCAATCGCTCAACATAGGAAATAAAAAGAATGCATGATATTGAATAATTCCTAGTTCACACCAATTTTGCTCCATTTTTTTTAGGTTATCTCAAAAGAAGTACCCTAAGATTATGTCTTACTATAACGATCTTAAGGGCAAAACCAGCATCGCCAAAACCTGGCCTTCTTTCTGGATCAATGCCCCACAAGGAAATACGGCACTGAAAGACATCTGAGATCCTGACATGGGAACCGTTCTTGTTTTCCATCTTCCTGCCTTGCTCTGATGTAGATTCAGATATTCTAAGAAATACGCATTTGCTTTTACTGCAGTTGTCACTTTCTCATTATAATGTGATTGTGACTTCATCTGCAGGTTATTCTTTTGTGTGTGGCATAACAAAAACAATAAAAAAATATATATATTAACTTCATTTTAATGTCTGTGTTTTAATTAAAAGCCCAATGGAAGCTCAACCATGCTAAACGAGCTGTTCAATAGCTCTTCTGATACACTGAGAGAGTTCTGTAAAACAAATGTAATCTACCGTATTTTTCGGAACATAAGGCGCACTTAAAAGGGCTCCGCCCTACCTGCTTTCAGCAGTCTGCACCTGACGCTGCACCAGCCACTCCAACCCCAGAGGCATTGGACCCTGAACCCTGCGAAAAGTGAAACTCAAGTGTGTGATGATGTGTCGGTCTGCCGGAAAGTAATTTCTTCCCACTGTCCTCCTGGGATAAGCTCCCCGAACTCCCACCCTGAATGTGGAAGAAATGGAGAGTACAAAACAAAACTTCTGTTGAGTTTAGATAGACAGGCAGACTGACAGTCAAATACTAATGATAATAATAATAGCCGAATCATAATCATAAATTGCACCTTGTATGAAAAAAACTAATGATGGATATGTGACGTGTGTACTCCGAGGAGAACAATTAAAGTTAAAACATGTTGAATTATGACGTGAAATAATTTTTAACTGACTTAATAAATATTATAGCAATCGCGAGGACCGGTCGGCACCTGACCAATAATTTGATTATATGATTGATTATGTCTTAACAATAGGCTATTAATTATATGATTTAATACATTTTTGAACGATGGTGATGAAAAAGGTTTTGGGATTTGATTCTCGGCATAAAATCGATGAACAATTTGATTTGTCATCTATTTGCAGTAAATTGAAGTTCATTTTCTGCTTTTCAATGTTTTCTAGTGACAACCCCTGACACTAGATGGCAGTAATTCAACACGAATAAACTTCATTGTGTAACTGAACCCACTTACAATCGAGGCTTCCTGAAAATGTGCAGTCTTTGTAAATTTAGTTTTTGATTAATTTGGCATACGTTTTACTATCACAGGAAAACAATTGTAAATGTGTGAATGGAAACCATTGAAAACCAAAGGTGGCCATAAATAACTTTACTTTCAGATGTTGAAATAAATTGAAGAACCTGGATTGTGGAGTATTATTAAGTCAAGAAATGTTGAAAACACATTGACAGTAGAATTATTTATTAACATCATTACCCTCAGCATTCTTTCTTAAATAACTACAGTACAGTGTACAGTGATTCATTTTCACTTGCAGCCACAAATCCCAATGATATTTACAGGTTTAAATACATTATGTACATATACAGGAGGCATGTATACAAGGCGTCTGTGTGTCCCTGTGGGATTAAAGCTCACAGATTTGGCTACAGCCTCATGAGGGAAGTTCGCCGTCAGATCCGTAAGAGACAAGCACCGACACAAGAAAAAAACAAGATGCGATCAACAAGATGTACAATTATTACAGGCTTTAGCCAGAAGAAAATGGCATTATGTTGGCATGTACAGTGAATGAAGCACATCAAGGGAGAACATTTTCACATTGGCAATCCAGTTGTCAGAAACAACATGTCAAAGATGTAACACTATGCATAAAATATTACATTGTATGTACATGTTTTCCAATCTTTGTGATTCCCTTTTTGAATGCATAAGGAGAATGCATACTGTCAAAGATAGAAGTGTTGGCCACATGCATTTAAAAGGTGTGTGAATGTTTTCAACTATGACTCCCATCCCACGTTTCTCTCTGTGAAACTATCTAATGCAGTTTGGAGCATTATAGGCCTTTAACAGCACGCCATACTGCTTTCCAGCAAAAATATGAATTCAACAACAGTCAAATAAAAACGAATAAATATTTAAATAACGATCTCACTAAATTTATACTGGCTGTAGTCACAGCTACGCTCAGTGTCAGGATAATAAAAACATTTAGAGGAAAGAAATTATTTCCTGTCTACAGTAGCTGTCCTATAAAAAGGAGAGTAATGAAAATGCTGGATAAATAATGCAGTTGTTTTATTTTTGTCAGAGACTGCAATACTTTTAATGTCGTAGTGGTTAAAGTATTTTGACAGGGAACAAAGGAGAGCCCTTGAGGTGACTGCTCACATTCTTTAACAGAAAAATACCCAAAATAAAAATGGTGATGATGAGATAGAAACAAGCCGAAAATACACTGACTGGCTGATATGAAGTAAACTATGTGAAAGGTAAAAAACACAAAACATTTAGAAAAATGTTTAAAACACATGCAGCGTTAATGAGAATGTAACTGACTCAAGTATCAAGTTTTGTTTTGACTTGAGATTCAAGATTTTAAATTAAGGCAGTTGTACCACTTGTGCAAGTTTCTCATGGTGTTCACATCTCAGAATCATCAAGCTCTGCTGTTTAATGCAGCGATCAAGGTCGTAAATGTTCTGTACGACAATGAACACTGTTCAGCTCCAGTAAGTAGCACAATGGCAACACTGACAAAGCATGCACCTCTAGAATTTCATAGCTCTGTGCGATTTCAATTGAGAACACTATTACAATTGAATGTGATTTTCGCACCGTACTCAAAAGTAGCATGTTGTACAAAAAAGTAAAGCTTTTTGAGATCAGATTTAAAATAAAGTAAAAAAGTGAATTTCATGCCGGGAAATTATTTTCGCAGTCTTTAAACAGTAGTAGCCTGATGACACAAGGCAGTGCCTGTGTGATCTGACAAGCCCAGGATCGTTGGCCCCGCCCAGTGCAAAATACCATTTGATCGCCCGATTGGTTTGTGGGTCTCTAAACTTGTGCTAGATCATGTTTTCCATTTCTGTCGAATCTGTCTCTGAGTCGGCCTCATTTTCCCTGCAAGAGAAGATAAATGATTCAGTTGGTGTTTTGCTTCACTCGTACACAAGAGTAAACGTCTGAATCCACAGTTTTACCTCTGTTCCTGCAACAGTTTGCGGTTGCCTTGCCTCCTCTCCTCGTTAATCGGATACGAATACAATATGCCCAGGCCGATTATGATGAGAGCCACAGGGGCGGCAGAAACCAGCAGTTTCAATGTCAAATGAACTTCTTTAGGTTGTGAGCAGCCTCTACTGATGTAACCTGCAAAACTGAAGAGGAATGTAATTATGAAACTGAAACCAGAAATACTTCACGTATATATATATTTGCATTGCGGAGCAGCGATGCTGAGGCATATATCAACTGTTGCTTATACTTCAAGGTCTTTATGAGAGAGCACCATATCACTTCTCAAAGTCGCTCATTTGATGCTACAGCACAGCCTTACTGTACTTGATCTAATAATGGAAGCAGGTGGGATTATTGGCTTTGGTGTGGGATTTGGATTCTGGGAGATTTGATTTAGCCTTAATTTTCCTTGAGTCTTGTTCATTGGGTAAAAACTGAATCAAATGACTCCAAGACATTCGGATACCTCACAATAGGTCTGTAAATCTCACAGGTTTTCTGCATTTCTAAATCCCTGGAAATTTTAATGAAAAAAAGTCCACCTTAATTGATAACAAAAAGTCTTATTTTAGGTGCATACTGTATGTAGACACATCACACAGGATGACCTTCTTTTTAAAACCCAGGTGACCAAAGGTTGAATCCCCCCCTTGATGTCTTTGCCTTACAATATAATTAATATTTGTTCATTTTAAAGTTAATGAAACATTTTCTGTGCATCTTATTTTGTTCCTATATGGTTTTAAGGAAAATCTTCAGGACTATCATGTCAAATTTTAGAGGTGTGCATCCTATGAGGTAGACATGTAAGTGAAAACTTACTCTAAACTGAGAGTGGAAATGCCGAGGGAGACTCCGGAGGCGAACTTGGTGAAGAAAACGTAGAAGGAATAGAAGAGCGCTTCGTGGCCAGTGGAGTTGGGGTTCTGCACTTGGAAATCGTCGACAACGTCCGGCAGCATAGACCTGCAGGACATGAAAAGTCAGAGTTACATCGTACGCATATTCTGGGTAAGGAAACGTGACGAAGAATAACAAAAGGATAGCAGTGGTTTTTACCATGGTAGCAGGAAGGCTGCAGCCACTCCAACCCCAGAGGCAAAAGAAGAGATGTAGGTGACAATGAGGCTGTTCTTCATACACACCACCATAATCATGAAGGGAACGACAGACTGGAAAGAAGTGAGAGGCAATAGATTGTCCATTATTTACAGATGTACTTCCAGAAAAAAATATTTTAACTTCTTAATTTAGACTTAATTCCCGTTTCAAGCTCCATTAACAATAGACGTGGCCGAGGTTGTGGGCCTTACCATGGTGCCAGTGTAGACTGCAGTCTTTTTCCCAAATCGAGTCAAAAACCACTGCCAGAAGGGAATGGCCAGAGTAGCGGAGAGCTGGGGAGGTTGAAAAGAGAGGAACACGTGACTATCCAGCTGTCTTGTGTTGTTTTTGCCATGCTGACAAAATTCTATGAAAATATTTTCAATGCAACATGAGTCGGGACCCTGAGTGTTGCGTTGCATAACAGGTTAGACCCGTGGGATGGGATACGATTGACCTCCCAAATCGGCCGAGCATAACGGTATCGATGGAAGACAATATAGTCTCTGTGGCTCTTCCTTAAATAAAGTTGACCTCAACGTGATGAAAACATCACTGCAGGTCGTCCCACTCGTCTACAGGGGACAGAGGAAGGCTGGCTCAGATCAGTTTGTTTGACTAAGGCAAAGAAAGCTGCCATTCCACAGTGCTTTCCCACCTTCTCTCATGACATGAATGAAATGCTGAGCTGAGAGATAAAACTGGCTTCAGTCATGTATGTTACGAAAATATTTATATTGCTTTAAAACGGTTTAGTGACATTTCTCACAATGAGGTCCCTCCTAGGTTTCTCCATATTTGAGTCATCTTTGTGTTGCATTAGTTTAGTCGCATGCGTAACTACGAGTTTGCTAATGGCGAGAGGCGAGGTACTCCCTGGATGAGACACCGGCTCATCGCGGGGACCCACAGGAAACACAAACACTCACCTTCACACTCACACCTACAGACAATTTGGCGTGACCAATTCATCTAAATTGCATGTTTTTGGAGGTGGGAGGAAACCGGGGAACCCAGAGAGAACCAATGCAGACAAGGTACCATTCCCTCACTCATCAAATATGATTGTCAATTAATAAAGAGATAGGCATCTTTCAAAGAACGACCTTCAGTGATGAACAATGAGCCATAAAGCATGCTTTCCATGATGCTTCACATTTGACTTTAAATGGCAATCAGTCTGAGGGGTGAGTCCATAAACGACGCCTCTGTGTTTGATTTGCATCTCTTAGAAAATAAGATCTGACATCCAATCAAATTCCTGAAGTTGAGGATTAGAACTTCTTAGCACTGATTCTGGATGATTTCATGAGAAGCTGTTTCTGTCACAGCCTCGCGATTGAGGTCATTTCATCAAATAAATGGACTTTAACAAAACGCACGCTGCCTTGGCTCTGTAATCCTTTCCATAAAGTAAAGGATCAAAGCATGTAATCTTTTCAACCTGACTAACATGGACTTTCTCACCCTGTACATTTGTTCTGTAGGAATTACAGAAGCCGCATTTATAGATTGATTGAGTTTAAGGATGTGTATACAAAGTATTTTGTCCAAAAGGGGTCGAGAAAAACAGAAAGAGAGCAAGACAGGTGAAGGGACAATAAAACACTGCTTTACTCTCGGTGGGAATGGGATGGCCTTCAGGCAGGGTAGACATGCATGATGGAAGTGGGCAGCCAAGAGGCACAGCTTTCTCACCAAGCAGAGACTAGCCCTGTAACTGAAGACAGTTTATGCGTTCGCCTTGGGAGGGAAGCTTTTGTCTGGGGCTAACAGCTTAGCATTTTCCTGACAAACAGGTCGCTCAAGGGGAGAAATGCAGTCATTGCTATGGGAACAGTGCCCCCATTTGTTTGTCCGAAAATGTCACCTGTATGTGTGTGTTTGCACTCACCATGATGACCAGCAGAATATTCTGGAAGTTGTTTCTGAAGCCCAGTGTGGAGCTGCAGAACAGGGCAAAGTTTCCCTCCAGGAGCTGCAGGACAAATCACAGAGACTCAGTCATATTCCACGGCCCAAACACACATGCTTTGCACCGACCTCGCAGGCGCCAAGCAAACTGTGGCCGGGTACACGGAGCAGCAAGACACTGCCAACGCGCAACATAAGACGAGTTGTTGAAAACGGTCTCCAAAAAACAAACAGAGGGTGGTCAGCAGCGGGACAGGTGAGACTGACGCAATGTGCACACACTAACTACACTCAGTTTAATCATTTATCAGAATCAGAATGCTTTAATAATCCCAGAGGGGAAATTATATCAGGGACATTGCTCCACTCAACAAAGTTAGAAAATAACTAGTGCATTAAATAGATCTACAAATATTAACAAAGCAATAGAAGGTTACAACGACCACATTGTATGATTTAATTGTCACAGGAAGAATGCCTTTATACCCACCATGAAAGCCAGAGAAGTAAAGAGGAAAACCATAATCAGTTTAGCGTATGGTCCATGTCCCATCACCAGCTTCATCCCCTGGATGAAAGACATGGGCTCCGCCCTGGGACGCGCAGACTCTGGAAACATGAAACGGACAAAACGCTCAACAAAAAAAATGTTTGAGTCGATTTTCATTTCCTGTCTTCCATCGGTCATTTTTTTTTTAGTTCATGTTACATGAGGAGCTGAACCCGAGACATTTACCGGGGTGATTATTATTAGTAGGGATGAGAATCGATAAGATTTCTATGATTCTGATTCCAGTTTTGATTCCGTTTAACAATTTGGTTCGTTATCAGTCCTCATTTGGACAAAAGGGTTTCCAGTCAAGCAAATAGCGCTAACATGTTAGTTAGCAGTGCTAGTTATTTAGCTGCAGTAGAGGATGTGCTAAAGTTTCTGCTGGGTTAAGATTCTCTCCAGAGTTGATCAAAAACCCGACATTCTTTCAAAGTTATCGTATGCTATGATCAAATGCTTTTGCATGTTGCTAGTGTTTCCACCTTTTGATGTTATATCCGCTTTGCAAATATTGCAAATTGCCCTGCTGTCATCCTTTCTCATGAAATAAAGCCAAACTTTGGAGCGTTTGTGTCTCCTGCTGGCCTGGTGACGAATGACGCCGCTATGCAACGTGCATAGCGGCGTCATTCGTGCCCACTGAAAGAAGGGAATCATTTGCAAAAATGGCAAACAATTCCAAGTAATTCAAACACCGGGAACCGATCCCTAAATATTAGAGACAAAAAAAAAGACTTGCACTTCTGTTTTTACCCTCATTTTGACTTTGAAGAAGAAGGGAATACTGGAATCTGAACAGAAGTTTGATTTGTTGTCTTACCTTTTTGTTCTCTCACACCGAAGAAGAGAACAACAGCGCAGAGGACATAGATCAGGCAGATAACACCAGAGGCAATCATGTAGGCCACTCTCTGAAGAAGAGGAAAAGGAAGCTACTTAGCGGACAGCATTGGTTTCCTGGATTCTGCTTAAGCTTCTCTCATTGGTTCATCTTTGAACTGTAATGTTATCAGTGATTAATGTGAAACGTGGCGAGTAAATAAATCTGATTACAGTGTGCTCCAGGGAAATGACAGACTCTGTGGCATTGAGCCCCTCAGACTTTGAGGAGTTGCTCAGTTCTACCACAGGGTCATCCGGTCCCGGGAGGCAGGGAGCGTTGGCCATACCCACGATCTGCCCCTGGATGGCTGTACCAAGAAGGGTGCCAAGCACCTCTACTGTCATCCCTATTAGGGGGAAGCATGGGAGACATTTAGTATTCAGGGAGCAACCCTCCAAACCAATGAGTTCTGTCGGGAGATTTATTTTCAATCGCAGTTTTACATGGCGACTACGATACTCACTGTAAGCAGTGGCCGAGTCCCTTTCTTTCTGCTCTGAGCTGATGAACATGGTGAGGGCAGAGTACGGCACATGGAAGCACTGTTTAGTCCAAAAATAAGAGGAAGAGGAAGAAGATGAGAAAATAACCCTTTATTTTGTCACACAGACACTTACAAACTTAAATTGTTCAACATTATGGGGAAATGTGTTTATTTCACATTCGGGAAATAATGAAGCAAACTTCCTGGCTCTGTCTCAGGGTTAAAAAAAAAAAAGATCTAACTACCATTACCTCCGTCAATTCATTTTTTGGAGATTACTTGAGAATTTTCATACAAAACATTATAGAAAAACTCTATAAGAAAGACTTTTGACCCCAAAATAAAAACGAATGCATTATAAATAATGATCGATGCATCATAAGATACACAAGTGCAAAAAGCTATATGCAATAGAGAGTCATGAAAATCATTGTCCAACGCCAGGAAACATCAAAATCACAGTGAATTTGTTGTGTATGTATTGTTGCATTACTCACAGTCTGAAGGGTCTGGAAGGAACAGTAGCAGATCAGGTACCAAATGACTTTGTTGTTCTCAAAGGGGGGGACGTACCATATGAGGAAATAGGTAAGAACCGCCAAAGGGGTTGACAGCACAATCCTTCAAGATGGACAAAATACAGGAGGGAAGAGGAGCGGGAAGAAAAGACAACATTAGAGGATGAAAGCACGACCCAGCTGAAGTGTGAACACTTCAACAGAAACAGAGTTCCTCGTCTTCACACGAAACTGACTCGAGTTTCAGGCTCGGCTGGAGCCGACAGTTACGTGAGGAGGGTATACCAGTGTGGGGGAACCTGCCAAGCAACACAACATCTGAGCTCGGATTTCAAACAATCTTCATACGGCTAAGATTTACTTAATTTGGTGCTGCAAACAAAGGCGTGTCATCCTTTTACGGATAGGTCAAACACCCCACAAATTCATGTTGTGAGGTCATAACAGGAAAAAGAACAAAAACTGGAGGAGGAGAAGAATTCATTCCTATACGGTTTGATCACCGATTACTCTCAAAAAGAAGAAGAAAAAAGTCCGGCTTGTGAAACGGGAAACGGAACAAGCATGCGCCGTAGCTCGGCCACAGGGATCACAACTCGTACACCTCAGGTGACTCAACCTTATCGGACATGAGGGGAAGTCATCAAGACACGTCACTACTATCAAAAGTACTCCATTGTTGTAAGAGCGTTCATCTCATAGCAGTGTACTAATACCTATTCAAAACATCCTGCCCATTACTCACTTGTGAATATTTCCGTCAAGCAAGATTTGCTGTAGAGGAAATAGACTTTACCTACAAATGGCAGTGTTTACTACACAGATGTGGAAATAGTAATATGGGAGTGCTTCAGGCGTGGTGATCAAGTCAAAACAAGTGTTTTCCAGCAGACATTAAATTGAATTATTATTTTATATATATATATATAGCAAATTAGGAAGGTAACTTTTTTTATTTTCCGGTGCATATAAAGCTTGCAAAACTGCAGTGGCAAAGCAGTCCATACGAGCAGAAGGTCCTCTCGGAATCAGATTTAAAGGGGACTGGAACAGAGTTCACTTAGCAGGTGATGCCCTGATGCCTGCATCAACCTTGAGAAGTAGACATGCACAGCAGATAATTCTTTGTTATGGGATTGGTTCGTGAGCAGCCGCAATGAAAGAATGTACAAGATAAGACAACCTTTGTTAGGCCTTGAATGGTGGCTTTTCAATACAATGTTAACTGAATCATGTGATTTTTGTTTTTTTTTATGTGATAGAAACAGGAAATACTGAGGTACAAGCGTCCACATTCACACCATATATAGACGCTGGATTCGGTTTTAACTTTCAGGATTCAGGTTTTAAAGGCAGCTAGTTTTTAAACAGCAATATGAAGGGCCACTATCAAGACGTTACTTTAAATGCATGTTTCGGGAAATATCAAAACCTGTAGTTCTGTTTTAGTCTGTCACTAGCCCCGCCGCAACGGTGAAACCAATTCAACTACTGCTACGTAACTTGAACTGTAGTAACCTCCCGGATTCCACGGCCAGCCTTGAAAAGCCTAAGGGCATGTCGGATATGATATCTGAGACGCTCATTGGCTCATATATGTGGTGTGTTGTGGGCTGGACCAATGAGAGGCCAGTATGACTAGATCTACCCTCCCCCCCCACTTCCTAAACACGGAAATGGAGCGGCTCTTCCTCCCCGCTCCACGCACGCATATCCTCACATCTTTTATGACTGAACGGCCACAATGTTACTGAGCATGCCAATCATTCCTCTCTGCAGGAGCGACGGAGTGGCTCGTTTGTAGGAAATAACATCAGCATTCAGCATCTTGGTTCTGACTGAAAAATTACAGTCATCTCTTTTTTTTTTCTGTAACACATGATAAAGATGCAAATCAATTGTAAAGCGTGATACAAATATAAATCAATGAAAATGCTCAATTCTAGAAATATAAATAGTATTCACATTTTACATTTTAACGTACAGATTCGCTGAATAATTAACTATTGTCTAGATGCTGTTCATGTTATTAATGTGCTCACCCCTTCTTTTGCAATCATAGAGCGTCAATAAAGGTAGAAAAAGAAGTTATTTCAATACATTTTTGCAAATCTGTAACTGTCGTAGCTTGATTTCATGGCCAATGGAACAACTTTCACTTGAAGAAGAACTAACAACAGCTGCACAGGATGATAACGCATTTGTGTTCTGAATTAATAGTGTTTTGTCAATGTTTTCATGCACACAATCACACTACAGGCAATATCAGCATAGGAAAGTGACAGTGAAACCACAGGAGACTGAGTTCATCTCCACATTGTGTTCCAATGACACACCAAAAAAGCAACAAGGTATATTTTTAATTAAGCAGACACCCTGAGGATATGGAGACTTCCTGCTGCATATCCCCACGGTGTCCTTCCATGCACATCCAAGACCCTCTGAAACGTTTACCTCGTCTTATCAAAGAGTCATTTTCTCACTAATGACTCACTGCATGTTCCCAAAAGGTATAAAATGATCTAAATCAAGTGGCCTGCTTAGAGGTCGAGGCAAAGATGTGGGGGGGGGGGGGGGGTGATGTAGCAGCTAGAAAGAGTAAGTAGGGGGTCGGTAGCTTTTCTTTGAAAGAAGTCTAATCCCAGGCCTCCGACTCCTTCACCATTTTAAAGTGACACTATGTTGATCTTAAAATGGGGAATCGTGCGGGTGTAAAACTCAGAGAAGAGCCGAAAGCATCACCCTGTGTAAAAATGAGGTGTGTTGCATTTATATTTTTCCACGCTTTTGTCATTTTTCCCAGTCGATTTTGTGACGACATACAGCAGTGTGTGTGTGTCTGCGTGTGTGTGTGTGTGTGTGTGTGTGTGTACATGTGTTCGTAAGTTCTGTCTCTTTATTGCTGCCGTTCTTCAATGACATTAAAGGGCTTTAACAACGAGCTAATGGAATTGTAAACGACCCACTCGGCAGAATACATATTAATTAAGTCAAAGAATATCTCAACAGGAAATGAAACATACCAGGGCATCATGCGTCCAAAGCGCGTCCATCGGCTTCTGGAGACCAGGAAGCCAATCGTGGGGTCCGTTATGGCGTCCCACGCTCGGCCGACAAATAGGATGATGGAGGCATAGAATGGGTCTAGCTGGTAAAGGAGAAGGCACAAAGATTAGCACAACTGTGGTTGTAAAAGGGAAATACATATTACACACAGATGCACCCAAAAAAATATATTAAAAAAACTTCTGTTCTCTTTGCTACCAGTGTAGCTTTGAAATAACACTCTGTGCTTTTTTGTTTATTTATCAGCTTTGTTGTACTAAGTTGATAGTTAAACTGCTGTTCTTGGCAGGAAACAAGTTAAACACTGAATGTGCCACTTGGCAACGGCTCTGGTTTTCCAGCGCCGAGCTGAAGTGACAGGAGAAAGCGAGGAGGGATGAATGCGCCTCTCCTGGCTGGACAGTCTCAGCCACGCTGTGCCAGCCGATAAAATCCTAATCTGTAGAAGGGACAAAGCTAAACCCTTGGAAACAATTGACTTATACACTGTTGGACATGACCATTGAATTATTGTCAGTCAGCTCCTTCTCACTACGCTACCACTGACCCCGCCCCTTTCCTTCTCAAGCCTCTTAATGCGTTTTTTTTTTTTTATATCAAGCAGCTCCATCATTGAATCAATAATGGTTTTTCCACCGCTTGATTTTTCTAGGATAATCACCCCCTTTGTTTGTGAGATTTGGCAGACGCAATGTCCCGTGTGTGCTCTTATGGAAGAGGTGCTTTGAGGTCATAGGAGGGGATCATGTGGACTCCTCGTCCTCGAGTCTGTAAACACCACAACATGTTCTGTGGTAAAACACAGAGTGGCCAGCATCGGGTGCGACATGGGTACAATCCCATTCCCATTCAGGTGGACCTTTAGCTGCAACAGGGGTGCAACCATCTCAACCAACTCACCTGAGCGACGTCCAGTAGATAAATCTGCAGAAAAAAACCAAGGGCGCTTCCTGTCATCTGGTAAGGCGCTCCACCGACGGCGTAGCATAGCTTGTTGCAGATTGACAACCTGTTCCTCTGCTCATGCTGAGGGCAAGCAAGGACAAAATACAATTTAAACAAGTGAAGTTTGCTCCATTTACGATTAACTATCAAATAAATCAAATGTATTTAAAGTATATTACGAACTGAACTCTGGCTGCATACATTTTCAGGCCCAAGTGGCTACAGTTACGGGAGCGCTTGATTCTGCAGGGATGGCAATGCAAATGAATTCTGATTTGGTGCATTCAAGTCCACGTTATACAGCTGCATGCCTGGCGAAAAGATCACCATTATTTGGCTAATTTGGCAGAAGTTAGGGACAACCACAGGGGGGACAAGAAGCCATTGGTCATCTAACAAGAACTCATTCTTCTCCACTGACTGTAGATGCAATAAGTTCCTCCTAATAGAAACACTAATCTCTGTTGTGTAGCGGCAGGTCATGACCCCAGGGTGACGGCAGCCCTGGCAGCAGAATGAACTGGCTTGAAATCCAAACAGACGCCTGCCAGTTTAACCAGAGTTCCGACCGCCGCTGTCCACAGAGGGCATGAAAGCACACCCTCCTTCCTGGCCAATGAAAGCTTTGGGTTCGGTGTAGCGTAATGGACTCGCTTAGCATCTGTTCAAATCATTTTTCAATTGAGAAAGAAAAAAAAAAAGCACATTATAACGTCAGTAAATAAGAAAAGATGGCGTCCATCCATTGGTGTAGATTGCACTGCGGAACCCGTTTCATCTCTCGTGCCACAACACAAAATGTCACGATGAATCAATGACCCGACCTGCCGGTGCATCACACAAATCCTTTTGTTTAAGTGACACACACACACACACACACACATGGGCTGAAATAATAACCGAGCACGGTCAAAGAATGAAGGCGGTTGCTCCGATTAATAGATTAACTCACCTGCCACGTTACAACAGTTGGTGATTTAATCTCATCAGAGTATGGAACACTAAAAACATGTATATTCTAAAGAAAATGTATGTCACCCACTTATTTGTGTATTATTGTCCTCTAAAACAAACTCGTCTGCGTTACACAGCCTAAAGTCACACAATTTACACCAAAGGAGAAACCTGACTACCTGTTACTGTTATCTCAAAGGCTTACTAGTGTGTTATTATCATGGGGTGATGCGTTATTACAGACATATAATACATGCTTGGGTCAAATGTACACCCTTATTTTTTTTTAGCTAATGAAAAAATGGCGAGATAAATATTTTAAGTACTATTAGACGTTAGAGACAGAAATATGAAAATAAAGAAACTTCCTCTCTCTGACACGTCGCCTCGCCGGTTGCTCCGTGCTGCATTCACGTTCGCCACGTATAAACGGGAATTACCCCGCTTATCTGCTCATGCGGGCTGAAATGTTATTGAATTAAAGTGCATTAATTGTATTTTTTTCTTCTTCTTCTCCAGTGTTTAAATGCACTGTATCACGTTAATCAGAGTTTTTATTTTTTAGTAATTTCATGCGACCACTCGAGTCTGCTCCTCTCCAGGATGTGCGCGTTTCAAAATGAGCCCCTGAACGCATCACTTAAACACGCACCTAAACCGGCGACTGAACAGCCCGATCAATGATCGATGATGTCGATCGTCGTTATTGGTTAAACTATGAACCTGAACCTCACATTCCTGGTTTGGCTGAAATGAAACTGTCCATATTTACCTGCTAATCTCACATTCAGCGAATTGGAAAGACTGTAATGACATGCTAATGTATAAAGGTAATTCATCAAATATATATACATATATATATATATATAGTATGTATATTATATATTAATGGGGGGGGGGGTATTACTGACCTACATTTGACGATTTGAGGAATGCCTCGTGAGGATCATAAAAGGGAGAAACGTTCATTTGACGCCTTAAATTAATCCGGAGTATTCGATTGCATCATTTACCAATTATTTCATTCATTCTTCAATCAATGAGGTCACCAATAAGATACTTCGATCAACCCCCCCCCCCCGAGCCGAACCGACGTAAACGTGCGCGACTCACGCCCTGGAAATGTGTGAAGCTCCGTTCATTCAAATGTTCAAAAGCGGCGTTTTAACCCCCCCCCCCGCGCGCGCCTTATCGAACCGGACGTGGTTGATCAATGAACACAATCATCAAACATCATTTTGAAAGATGTGAATGAACTCGCCTTTCTGGCCACCGTGATGGAATCCGAGCTGAGCGGTTTGTTCAATAAGCTGGCGTTGGAGTATTGTTCGCCTCCTTCTCCCTTCGCCATAGTGGAATAGCTCTTCTCTTGATTTGGCACAAAAAGAGAAATATCGATCAAAATCGATCAGGTCTGCCTTTTTCCTCGTGATCTCAACGGTCTGTTGGAAAACTGAGAAGATGCGGTGACAGAAAGGGAGGATGGAGTAATATTCAGAGATAACCCCGCCCACTTCAGCGTGCACATTCACGCCATGTTTCACCACGCCCCCCGCATGGGCGGGGTCACTGTCGGGCAGCTGCGCGTGCGTACCCGGATATCCCATATCTTCAAAGCAGCACCCGACAGACTGGAACGGGCTTCACGTTTTGACGCTCCAAATATCATATAAATACTTAATCAACATTTGAAAAATAAATCTGGAATAGTTTAGCTATTCCAGTTACTTCTTGTGTCTTTACAGAAAAAAAAACGTAACCAGCATTATTATTTATTTAATCTCAAGCAGGAATCTCATTCCTGCTTGTTGTTTTGTGTTGATACATGTTTGCTGAGTGCCATCAGGACAGGGTCACCGTGACGTCACCGTGACGTCACGATGACCCTGCAGCTGTCAAGGTCCACTTATGATCAGACCATTAGAAAAAATATGATCTCAAATGAATCTTCTTTCAAATATAGGCGGTTGATAAAAGTGAGGAGAAGTTAAACAAGGGTACAGCAGATCAATAGGGGGGGGGGGGGGTCAGAAGGAAATGTCACATGTTGTGTATCTATCAACAAACAGGTTGCCTGCTGCTTCCAGTAGCAGCAAGATAGCAGTCGATGTGGTTTTTAAATTTTAAATTAAATTTACAGTCAGTGGGTTTATAAACAAACACGTTTTGGCTAAATTTAAAAAATATACTTTTCTCTATTTCAAAATTATTTTGCATCTCTATACAGGCAGGTCAGGTATTTGACATAAATGCATTAAGACAATTTCAATTTAAGACTGTGCCAGGAACAGGACATTCTGAAGTTTTAAGTTCAGAATTCATGTAATGAATTAGGAAATATTTGTCAAGGAGTCTGGATCCTGGAGATGAGATGAGATAAAAACCATCAGAAAACTGAAGCTACTGTCAACTCCTTCCACCATGTCATCTCACATTTGTCCTTGAATTGTATTTCCATCTTCTATAATCTAGTATGTAATATATTTTATCAGCTCTTAATTTGTGTTTTTATTTTTGCTTGCTGTTTTCTTGCATCTGTGTGTGGGTTGAAAAGTCCCAGTTTACATACCAAATGAAATACTGCATGCTTGTCACGATCCTAAAACGATGATCACATGACCTTTAACGCTCTTTGGCAAAGGGAATAAGTGGCTCCACAGTGTGCTTTTGTGTAACTCTACTATCTCTTGGTCACAGTTTTACTTTTGAAACTTGACAAGTCCTGCATCTTGCTGTCAGCTCAAAGAGACCACCTTCCTGGGGTCTGACCATCTCTGGGGAAAGCTCAAAGTGACCGTTTTAACCTCTTTTAATCAGCATATAAAGTCTGGGTTTGAAATAGTAAGTTACACAAAATCCCTCGTGTGGTGGAAGAAACAGCCAATTTTCTCATGTGGACAGTCAGAAGTGCCAAACGCCCGCCTGGGTCGAGTTCTGACTGAGGGATTTATTTGTAATGTGTGTTCTGCTCCGGCCAGAAGCAGAGCGTGTACGCGTTCCCGTTTTAGCTGAGCACACACACATACATGAATGATTAGTTTGAATGGCCGTCTGTGTGCTGGTGGGAACTTATGGATCACAGCAGACGTATAGATATCTGCAATGTTTATCCTTGACCATGCAGTCGCAGTCATTTCCATCCTCACACTGTGGCACACTGAGGCCTCGTCTTACACACACACACACACACACACACACACACACACAATAAATCTCTGAACTTAAATACAGCACAGACATTTACACACCTAAAAACACACACACAACTCCAAGAGAAGCTCTCCCGGCTGCAGCTTCTCACAGTTACAAATGATGATCTTAGCATTTGGTGCAGTCAAGTTCAGATCAAATGCACTCGTGTCAGTGCAGACAAATCAATGTGCGTCAACACACTGCAGATAAGATAAGGCATGATGGCCTCACGGAAGCTGCGCTGGTAAATATAGATGACGGTAATACTGTGTCTGTACTCTGCAGCAATGTGATTGCAGCGGCTCGGGGTTTCAACGTCACCAAACGTCTCTGTTGATCGCCTACTTTTGAGCTCATTTCAAAAGAGTGAAAGGATTTGTTGTCGTGGTGTAATTGTAGACCTTTACATAATAGTACATTTTGTCTGCAACTGATCATCAGCTGCTTTTGTGTGCTGCCGTGAGACTTTGTTCTGACAATAACTGTAATTGTTTCATGTGTGATTTTATTCATTGTTTTCATTTTAGCTTTGTTCTTTTTTTATTATCAGATGAGGATTATTAGATTAAATAGTGGAGGATCATGTGTTTGTCCTTGTCAGGATGTTTTTATTTTGACTGCTCCTTTATCATTTCCACATTACTGCGTTTTGGATGTGGTGCCATGACCTCCTCCACATTTCGTGGGAGGAGGAGGTAGATATTGTTACCCTTTTATCCGTGCATTTTCCACAAAAAGGGAAGGAAAATGTAAGAAATTGTTGTAATAATGTTCAATTCCAAGACAACAAAGAAACATCTCAGCTGATTAGAAACCACTACGTTGCACATATTAATTGCCTTCGTAATTTATTGTAATTTATGTAGTCTATTGTCATTCATTGTCATTTTGCATCAGAGGTGTAATTTATTTTAGATTAATTGTTAGTTTGCATCGGCGGTGTAAAATCATTTTATTTTTATTTTTCTAATGTTACGTTGCATCAATTGAGGTATTGAATATTGGTTTTATTTTTATTTGTATTGTTAAATTTGTATTGTTAATTGTGGATGATTTATGTACGAAGGACTTTCAACGGAAACAAGACCGCAAGGGCTTTTTTGAAATGCTCCTCTTAGACCGGATGTTTGACTTTATTTGTACTGTAATACACGCTACTGTTTGACTTTATTTGTACTGTAATACACGCTACTGTTTGACTTTATTTGTACTGTAATACACGCTACTGTTTGACTTTATTTGTACTGTAATACACGCTACTGTTTGACTGTACTTGTACTGTAATACATGCTACTGTGTGACTGTACTTGTACTCTAACATTCTATCTAATAAATATATATTCATATTCATATATACACACTGTTGTGTGCACTCATTTAACTCGTGCACACAGGCAGGCGGTCCTACTGGACAAGCTTCATCAGGCAGGGCTCAGCAAAGTAGGATTCTTTGGAAGCTGTCTGTGAGACCCGTGAGGTTGAAGTCATGTCACTTGTCGATATATGTCATACTGGCACTTGTGAACCGCACAGTGCCGCACCGGATACCCTGTGAGTGTGTGTGTGTGTGTGTGTGTGTGTGTGCAGAGGCTGTCCAATAGGTCACACGTCTTTTGTGCGTCATTTCGGCCTATAGCAGTGCTTGCAGGGAGAGTGGAAACTCGGAAGGGCTGGGTTGTCATGTGCCTTGTGTCAAATGTTTGCATGAAGCAAAGAAGACATTACAACAGTTGTTCCCTGTCTTTTCCATTTTGTCACACAGGTGAGAGACTAAATGTGATCTCCAGGAGGGGACCCCGTTTGGGGTGTATTCGTGTTTTGCGGTGTAAAACCTCCGAGGTGTGGAATGTGATGCCAGCTCAGCATGAAAGCTTTTCGTGGTTGGGCTCACAGTTAACGCTGCAGGCATGTCAGATCTTACCCGTGAAAAGGAAGTGACTTTTATTGTGTATTCTACCTGTGGAGACTTGAATCAAAACCTGTTCCTTTGTTTTTGCAACACAATCTTTGGATAATGTTTGACTGAAGGAATTATAATTATACCAATAGCTTTTTCTGAACTACTGCATAAAGATGGATGACCCTTTTTTTTAGAAGTTTAGCACAACTACAGGTAATTAGTGGCGTGCACAAAGTTAATAGTTTATGCATGTACATTTCTATTATTACTTGAGAGGCATTCTATGACTTAAAGCTTTTGTATTTTGATGGGTGACAAAGCTCCCAGCATGTATTTTAATGATAGATTTATGAAAATAAAAATAAAGAAATAATCTCATGATAACATCGTTGTCCAGAAAAATGTAAACCAAAGCTCAAACAGGCTGGCTTTGTCTGGATATGAGTCATCGATTGGTTTAACTATAAAGGCTGCCGACTAACATCTACATCTTTCTTGTCTATTCTGCTCAACGAAAACTTATAGCGGGACATTTTTTAGTGTATTTGTACTTGTTGTCCAATGCAGCCCCACAGCGTTTGAATCCTATGAGTCCTTCCTCACTTTTTTCAAGACGGCCTATTGTAACCACCTTGTTGTCATATTTATTAAGTTGTTCATGTTTTTGTATATTTTTGGGGCTTTATGTGGAAAAAACATCTGAATATTAATATTGATCTCGCCCTGGGATGAACTGGTGACTTGTCCAGAGCGTACCCTGCCTCCTTCCCAAAGTCAACTTGGATAGCCATAGCCCAACTGTGATGGTTTACACATTTAAATCCCAGCAGGCTTGTGATATTTATTTAATAAATAATAATATTAATAACAAAGTTGTTAAGAATTTAGCAATTAATTAAATGAATTATTAATTATTACATATGACATATATGTAATTATTATATTAAAAAAATATTATTATATAATTAATAATATAAATAAATTATATTAATATTAATATATTTATTTATTATTAATATGATTATTATAATATATATAATTATATTTAAATATTAATTATATTAATTTATATCTCCTAATCATTAATAATTAATAATAATAATATTAATAATATAATATATTATATTAATTGCTAAGTTTTCTGTTAAAGACAAAATGTATTCATTACAAATAAATTTTTGCAAACAAGTATTTTATTTTGAATGCCTGTCCCGGAAGTGTTTATGTTTACGACAATAATAATATAATTAATAATAATAATAATAATAATAATAATAATATAATTTATTAATATAATATATCAACAGCTAAATAAACCAATCCTTTGTAGTTTGCGTAAGTTTGTAACCTCTTAAAACACGTCTGGAAGAAATCGTGCCTGGCACATTAATAATAACATTTTAATAACAATGATAATAATAATAATATTATTATTATTAATATGATTATTATTATTAATTATTTATAATTATTATTATAATAATGTTAAATTCCGAATGGTTGTTAAATAATAATATTTAATAAACGTGACTCAATATAACAAACTGAATAAAATGAATGAGATGTACACATGGATATCATCCGCGTTTGTAATGTCCCATTTCTGCCGCAGACAATGTAAATACAAACTAGATGAGTCACCATGTGGACGAAACAGGTGGTGTTTCAAAGTCCTTATCGTGTGGCGTACAGTGAAAGGACACTGAGCTGCGTAATCGGGGTGGACTGACCTCGTAGATGTTGCGACATCCAACCCAGACTGGCGATGCCACCGTGTTTATGGGGATCAGGTGAGGTTGGACTCAATGTACTGGAGCTCTATCCATAAGACGGTAAATGAAACACAACAACCTTTTTTTTAATGGATTTAAAGGTCAGTCACACCTTGAAAATTGTCAAGGTCACAAGCTTTTTGCTGACCTCCTGCCACCACTGTTGCCTTGTTAGGCTCATTTGGGTCACAAGTGGTTTGTTTACCCACCTGACTGTCAGGTGAGTCATTAACGTCACATGATTACCCCCCCCCCCCCCCCCCCCCCAGAGGCGGAGGCTATAATTTAATCGCCGGCGTTTGTCTGTCTGTCCGCCCGACCATCTATTAGAACTACACCTCAGTTTTGGACGGAGCTTGATTAGATTTGCAGGAAAATGTTGGGAACGTTAGCAGGAATAGAATATTAAATTTTGCTGATGAACCAGAAGAGATCCTGGATTCTGAATCACTCTGAAATGTATGTTAAAATTGCAGTCAATGGAGCTTCAAAATGCGTTCCTCAATACCTCGGTTCATTATTGATCGATGTTTATGGAATTTGACGCAGTGTAGAAGTTTATCTCTATCTCACCACCAAATTTAATCCGGATCTGATCCAGAATGACGTTAGGAAAAAATATGACATTTTAACATTGAAAACTCAATTTACTGATTCAAAAATCTGTTACAAACAAACTCAAATCAACTCTGATTCACTTTAACTGTTCATGGTTGGTGTATAAAGTTACCAAGAACAATTTGGAACCTTTTGATGATGATCCAGATCACCATGTGGACTGTGTAAATCCATTTAGGAGGGGAATGAGCTGCTTGGAGGAGGTCTGTACTCTCTGAGTGCTTTTCTAGTTCCTGATGTTACTGATGGAGAACCTGCATGGGGAGGGAAGCACTGGGACTGCACTGATTGTGGCTTAGGTTGTGTTCTGTTCAGAGAAGGTCCCTCACGCCTCCTCTCTCTCTCAATCCATCCACAAGAATGTGTTTCTCGATGTCTTCAGACGTGTGTTCCTTCTCCTTTAGATGGCCGGTGGACTTGCTACGACCTGATCTGAACAGCTCAAAAAAAGAGAAACCTTTTTCCTGTCGAGAAGAAAAGTGAGTCTTGAATCTTATCCCACTCCCCCAGGTGATAACTATGCTCACTCCACAGCAAGTTAGATAACAGGAAAAGAAAAGGAGATCAAGATTTCATAAAAAATATATATATAAATAGGACTATGACGTGTTGGATCAACAGTTACTTGTAATTTCAGCAATGCCGATATCAGAGAAACCACAGGGTTTCTCAGCCACCTCAGGGGAAGGAGAAGAGATTCGTGAGAAAGAGGCAGAAGTTGAGGGTGGGGAGGGAAACACCACACCCCTGAGTAAGCAATGACAACATCTGCAACTCAAATATGCCAGTGAAGACATGTGTATACTCATTGGTAGCCTAATTAGTATTTTCACTTGGATTCTTTGCTGCTGCGCCCCACCCCGAAGTCCATCCCCGGTTTGGTTAACAGCCCAACCAAGGCTAGGTTTTTATCAAAAAGATTTGTGGTTCATTTTGGGACTAAATGTATACATAACAATATAATAATGTTGTTTGCTTGTGTTATGGGTTATAAACTGTCAGCAATGGATATTAGCACCAGTAAGTTAATTTTTGACTGCTTTATTACTGTTTAATGACTCTGCAGAGGGTATTTCAATTTAAAATAAGACTGTAGAAGCTTCCATCACCTTCTTAAAGTGAAGACTTGAAATGTTGCATTTGGGACATTTTTCTCTTGCCTTGGTTTTTTTTTTTGCAGCTTTGCTCCCACCTGCAGGGGCATTTGTGCACTTGACGGGTATTTTGCAGAGAAGTGGTCAAGTCTCAGTCAGTCTTCATGCACCCTGATTCTGGTAAATCCTGGTAGATTTGCTTCACTTTCCACCAGCAAATAAAACAACAACGAAACTTCTGTTGCGTGTCGAGAAAAATATTTTTGACTCGCGGGCCACAATGGGTTCTAAAATTTGACAGAGGTGCTGGGCCAGGAACAGATGAATGGAGAGTGTTTGTGTAAACTAAAATAAATGACATGAAAAATACATTACATGAAAGGATTTGGCCTTGTATAGGTAGCACTACATGGAACAATGTAAAATTAATGCGTTTTAATTATAATATAAAATGTAATTTATGGGTCCCAGTAGCAGTAAAACAACAGGTCCAGCAGGGGGCGGTACAAGTCTACCTTTCTGTCCTGGTGACCACCAGTACAGGGATCATTTATGTCTATGCAGCAGTTAATGTTTCGTATTCCTCTTGCAGCACAGCCTCCACATGTTTTTCACAAATCGGATATTTTCATTCATATGTGGACTCTCCTAAATAAAAGCAGCCAATTCCATGCAAAGCAATAGAATCCCAAAACATGAGCTCTGGACATTGGTATTGGTAATTCAATCGTAATATACATCTTGTCTCTCTAATTTTTGGATGAACGGTTTTTATGTGGATTGACTGCATCGGCGTGCGTCTCCTTCTCTACAGACCTTGGCTCAGGGTCACTGATGAAAGAAGCTGTGCTTAAAAAACATGATGTGAGATGGAGAGAGAAAGAAACTCACCAAGGCTGTGATGCTGGTGCTCACAAATTCCCACAAGTCAAGGTTCATTATAAAGCTTTATCTCATGTGTGGTCTGAAACGGGTTTACATATTACTATATGTGCAAGAGATATGTAAAGTCATACCTTCAGCACGGTGGATTATGCTTATTTATTGACTATTACTTGATGTTGGACAGTTTGAAAAAAATTCATTCATCTTCTGAACTGCTTTATTACGGTGACGAGTCGTGCTGGAGCTTATCCCAGCAGGGCGACCAACAAGTCGCCAGTTCATCGCAGGGCCACACACAGACAGATACTCATTCACACACACACTCACACTTATGGACAATTTAGTGTAAACAATTCAGCTAATTTGCATGTTTTTGGAGAACCCACACAGACATTTTGTATAAAAAGACACAGATGTGGAATCTTGATCCCTTCTTCACTTTCCTCAACGGCGGCGTGAGATGCTGTAGTTCCATTCACCCTATTATTTATAAATGCTAATCATGCAGCTTATCCAATCCAAAAACATAGTTTCTGAAATAATATGAATTAATTCTTACCGTGCTTGACAAGAACAGAGTCCATAGATTTCAGTGGCGCTGATATTCAGGTGCCGTTACTGTTGTTTTCCCTACTACGGTGCAGTGATGTTAATTCCACCGTTTTTTGACAAAACAAAATACATCGAAACCGAGTGAAAAAATCCTTCACTGAAATATTTAAAGCTCCTCCCCAAAATATCCACATCCATGAAATACCTCACCGGGAAGTTCTGTGTGCTTTGCCAATGAACACAACGCATTTCCATCCATTTTGGTCAAATGCTGTCTGAGCCTCTGACCTGTCGCCTTCAGGGGGTCGGGAGGGGGCTTGACACGGAAAGGTCAATTTCCTTAAAGGTCAATTTCCTTACAGCTCTGATTACTTTGTTCCCAGCGGATCTGCTGTCATCGCTTAGCTGACCGCTGGTTCCCAGTGCGTCTCTTTTAACAGGGTGGGGGGGGGGGGGTGCAGGCATTGGATGATGTAACAGTTACCCCTCTGAATGACTGTGTGATTAATCACCAGGAGGTGTTTGGACCCGGACAAGAGGCTTGGGGGTGGGGGGGGGGATTGGAATGAAGGAGGGAGGAGCAGAAGATTGATCAATCACAATGATTGACAGGCTGTGTGACACGAGGATCACCGTCCCTGTCGGACCAGAGCGAGACACAGACAGGGACACAAAGCCAAGCACACAAATACATACATATAATGACAAATACAAGTATGCGGGATTATGCAAATTACTGCCACAGCACACCGCCCACACACGGATGAAGAATGTTTTGGCATGGGGGGGGGACACACCCAGGTAAAGGTTAGATAACAGCAGCCTGATAACGGGTGGATTTTATTGCAGTGATTGGCATTCATGACAACAAATCATCCCGATTATGGCTCCCACGTGTTTTAATAAGTGGAGAGAAAGAACAGAGCAAAGCAATATTGGATTTATTGTAATGCCACCGGTCGGTGATTCTCAGAAGTGAAGCACACAGAAAAAGAACTGCATCAGACATTTTCACGGAGAGTAAATGAATATTCATTCGTCTCCCCCGCCGTCTCCTCTCGTGTGTCTCTGTTGCCTCCCTGCTCCCGTGTTACAGCATCATCCGAGGCAGCCGCCTGGGAGGCCACAGCCCACCGTTAAATCCTCTCCCTGGGGACCCATCACTCCCCCCCCCCCCCTGTCCCCACCTCTTTAGTCAAACTCACCATTATCTTTAGCTGAAAGTCTCACCGTCCTTTCTTCACCTCTTTTTCGAGTCGACTCTCCCTATTTGCTGTCCCATTTTGCACAATGAGTGGAGATTGTGGAGACATTTGCATTTCCCTGTGTCCATCTCAGCCCAGCTTTTTATTCCCTGTCCCTCCCCCCCCCAAGGAAGTCGCACTACAATGGGGGCAGTGTGTGGCGTGTCCCTCCTTCCCTATAGTTTTAACCTCTCCTCATTGATATCTGTTCCTGATAGCATCTGCCTTATCCCGCTGTGTGTGTGTGGTGTAGTGTACACAAAGTAATCAGTTTAATAAATACAATACTATGACAAAATAGAGTGCCGCAGACCAACTGCAATATCTTTTAGAAACTGTGCAAAAAAGTTACATTGGATCAATAAAAATGGAAGTTGAACACAGACTTTTAATGTTGTCATTATATACAGTGGGTTATGGTTTCATTTGAACCAGAGCATGCAAATAAAGATTTTCTAAAACTCAGAATACTGTATCTAAACAGAACGAGAGTCTAAAATACAAGAAATTAACACAAATTACTGGGTGAAAATTGTTTAATGCAAATAAAATTCATACAGCAACTTTAGTTGAGTTTATAGATCCCAGGATACAGAAACCAAGTGAAGAACAAACAGTTATTTTATAGCAACAACAAAAAGAAAAGAAAACCACTTTCAACCAAATATTAGCTATTAAAAAACGAAGGATGGGCTGGCATCACTAAGAAAAAAGAAAAAGGTTTCCAGCGCCAAACAAAAACGAGATTCAGAAAACAGCAGAGGAAGGACTGGCATCACCAAACAAAGATGGACAGGATGGAGGTAAGGGGAAATGGGGGGGGGGGGGCAGGAAATGAATGCTGGCCTTGCAGGCATGATGGTGGAAGCCTAATCTGGCCCAGGCCAGGTGGGTGAGCAGGGAAGAAGGAGGGAGAGCTGGTGATGAGCTGGGATGTGGATCGTTTGGTTCAGCCAGTCCGTCCTCCGCACTGTAATCATCAGGCAGGAAGGGTGAGGGAGGGGCAACGGAGGAGCACAGAATGTGCACTACAAAACATGAAAACATGCATAACTGGGACATTTGGTTGTCTAACAATGTTTAACAATGTTGTTCAGTTTAGAAATAAGAAGGCTGCAACCGAAAAAAAATAACAAAACAATTCATCTCACGTTTATATAAATATGTTTCTGCGAGATTGAAATTTGTGCCAAGTACAAGATTTCCATTCACGGTGAAGGGCGGCCTTTTAATAAAGATTTTATTATCTTTTCTTTGTGACGATGATGAACCGTGCTGCGCTAAAATGAAATCACAGTACAGGCTAAAATGAAATCACAGTACAGAAGCACAGGACGGAAGTATCATCTACATTTCATAGTGATGAACCAAAATTAATTAAACTCCCAGTCTCCAAAGTAGCTGGAATAAATGCAGTGGAGTAAACAATGGGGGGGGGGGTTATCTCAGCGTTCAGCAACTCAATAGGCAGATATTTCCCCTGGGTGTTGATGAAGACCATAAACAGCACGCAAAATATTAAATTTAAATGCACAATGTGAACAGAAAAATGACTCCAACTGAACACAGTAAAACACTTACCTCTAAATTTACTGTAAATAACTGACAGTATCGTTCCCAGTTACAGTTCTATATTTAAAAATTACAGCCCATTATTAGAAATAAGGTCACGGGTCTTTGCTGTCTTGTTTATTTACAGCATAATACTGGTTAAAGATTGCATCAGTAAATTGCTGTTTATTCACAGTTGCTGTACGCCATTTACAAATACTTTGAAGATGTCGTTACTTACTTAACGTAGTTGTGTTATATATTCTGACTCGACCCAACCCGCTGGCCTGATCAAATCTGTCCGGAATGAAAAGTCGAAGTCATACACATCAAGAGAGCAAGTCAGGCAGGGCAAGTTTATTTATAGAGCACATTTCACCAAGGAGGAAAATCAATGTACCTTAGTTATATATAATACATGCATACTGTGCTGGAGTCATTGTCTTAAAAAGTATATGTGGAAGGCCCTTTCTTATTTACACAAGCAACAGCATTAGCATTCACTTGGAATATTGTCTTTGATCATCTGGCAATGTAAAATCAAGACTCACTTCCTTTCCAAAGAGACGATTAATCGCAATTCGGACTGATTATGAAGTGACATGATCTCTCCTGGTTCTTTTCATGTTCACTCAACATCTCCTGGTGTGAGTTTTAACGATGATTATAGCCTGTAGATTTCTGCCAAGAGTCTATGGAGAAAGAAAACAGGCATGGTTTTTAATGCCCCCCCCCCCCATCTGCACTGCCGCGGTTCGTTCATTTGAATTAGAAGCTGCCAACATGGAAATTAGATTGAGTTCATTCAAACCTCTAAGTTCATTCACAGCTACTCTTTCATTTTTATCTTATGTACATTTTAGCAACTTTAAATTAATAGTCTGGGCAATTAAAACTTTCTAACCAATCCAGATATTGTTTCTTAGTATAGGTATGATGAAGAAGATGATGCAGAAATCATCTTCGTCGGAGCCAAATCCAAACCCAGATGCTTCCACCTATCACTCTTGACAAGCCACAGTCCTCCTTTTGATCTTTGTGTGTGTGTGTGTGTGTGTGTATGTGTGTGTGTGTGTGTGGGTTGCCACACATCCCTGTCTTTCCTGCCCTTAGGCCACAGCGCCAGCATTCAGAAGCCACGGCACGCATCATCTCCCTCATACTGAACTTGAGGTTTTTGTACGCAGATGAGAAGGATGGAAATAAGATGGCACACATTTGCCCGAACTGACTTGCACATATTTTTTCTTTGTTTAACGAACGTGTACACAAACCTGTATCTCCGTGACAAAGACTGGAGGTATTTTCTTATTTTCATTATATATGCCCCCCCCCCACCCACCCATGGGGGAAATTCTTTCTCCACAGCTGGAGATCCAACCGCTGACCTTCTGATGAGTAGATGACCGACCACTCTTACCACCTGAGCCTGAGACACCCCCACCCCCACCCCCCCCACCCCCACACCCCCCGTCTGCAGCACACACCAGGAGCTAAGATGCCTAAGAGGATATTTTGCACCCTTGATGATGTAAGTCTACGCTGGAGTCCCACAGGCATCTCCATTACCGGTACTTGGATGGATCCACTTAAAAATATGAGAGTTTCTACCTCAATGCTTCCGCTCACTTTCATGGTTATTCATCACGTATCAACAAACCCTGCCAGGAGAAAACCTCCTTGTGCTGAGGTAAGAAACGGTTTTCTGAATGAACTGAAGAGAGACAGACATGAGTAACAGGACCTTGTGTCTGACCTCAGACTATAATGGAGTTACATGGTTTCTCTGATTCCGCCGCATGCCGTCCTGAAATTGTTAACAGATGTTACGGGAGACGCTGACAGGACTTTGTTCTGCGTAAGCAAACCACTTTATTTTAAAGTCGCTGTGCAAACTGAAACTCAGTGCCAGAATTTCAAAAGGCAGTTTGAACTACTTTTAATTTCACAACTCAACACAACTTTATAGTGTATTGCTTTTTTTTTTTTTAAGGTAATATTTTGGCTTGCGTTGACAGCTGCTCCACATCAAAGTGTTTGCCCATATTTTAGTCGTGTGATCATGCATGCCCCACTCAGTATCAGCTTGTCAAGGTTGCATCTCCACCACATTCGAGGCGCCAAGTATTCCGTCTTGTCAGAATGCACAGAGCAGGTTCAAGGCTGCAGCTGGACTCTCGTGCTAAATTAGCTTAGCATTCTCACTCAATGCACACAGAGAAATATCATGTTTCGATGTTGCTGACTTCACAGCTGTGTGGGTCCTCTTTGAGGGTACAGTCACAGGAGCCACATTCCCCCCCCCCCCCCCCCCCCCCCATGTACAAAACAGAAAGCTGTAAATGTGATTGATCACACATGAATTCGACATGAAAAAGTGCAGACAAAGCAGAAAAGCTGTCTCTGGGCATGTTTAGTTTTGAGGCTAGTTTGTGTTTCCAGTCTGTAAAATGACTTCTCAGCGCTAGATGTCGCTCCGCTGATCCCGCTTCACTGTGGGGGTGAAACAATCATGCAGCGTTCAAGAAAACTGCAGAGCACTGATGCAGTTTTGCAAATTGGCCCCCCTACATCTTAAACCTTCCTGAATCCTGAATCATATACAGATTCATTCACCGACGTTTTACATTTGTATTATGCTGCATTTCAATGAATGAATAAATTCAATAGCTGTTGAAGAAACACCTGCAGGCTGCTATTGTGTTTATTTACTACAGTTTGTGTATATATGTGGGAGTATTTGTATTCTGTGTCAGCTGAGTGTGCGTAGATGTCTGTCGGTGTTTGTGTGTCGTGTGATCAATGCTGCTAGAACGCTCTGAACATTTTCCTGTCAAATATCAGTTATGCAATTACATCCTTTTGTTCAAGTCTGTCCCTGTGAACTGTTATTTCCTCA
This sequence comes from Brachionichthys hirsutus, assembly GCF_040956055.1. Lineage (NCBI taxonomy): Eukaryota > Metazoa > Chordata > Actinopteri > Lophiiformes > Brachionichthyidae > Brachionichthys > Brachionichthys hirsutus. The sequence continues at coordinate 5,501,275 of NC_090909.1, read as the reverse complement.
CCTCTTTAGAATCCCTTTTATGCCGTTTCTTTTTTCATCGTCCTCCTCCTCCTTCACTCCCTTCATTCTCCTCTTGCCTCTATAGTCTCCACGTATTCCTCTAATTTATGGTTTTGCACAGGATCTTTCTCCTCCATTTCACTTTCCTCTTCTTTCCTCCTGCAGACACTTTCTGACACCGACATCCATTTCTCTCTCTCTCTCTCTCTCTCTCTCTCTGGTCTGTACCAACCCAAAACGCAATAAAAGTCACTGAGGAATGAAGAGCATCAACTGAGAGACAAAAGCTTCTCAATCAAGACGTCTAATGTGTGTGTGTGCAAGGCTGTTCTTTCTACTTCTACAAGACACACACACACACACACACGCAACCCCTGAAGTTCATTCACATGCCAAGACATTGCAGCACGTTTTGTGTGACAGGAATGAGTTTCCTTTACTCTTAGCGTTACTGTAATTTGTGTTCATCAGGATGAATTGATTTCTTGCCACATTGAGGCCTTGTCTAAAACCACTAGTGCTGGTATTTGGTTACAATCTATTTCTCGTGGGATTATACATGGCTGTTGTTACTACACACACACACACACACACACACACGTTTGGCTCAGTCAGTTACTTGAAGCGGTCGATGCGCTGTTCCATCCATGCAGTTTGTATGTTTGCGCTACCTGTCTGTTGTAATCTTTAAATTGAGGCTATTATATGTGTTGGAGTTTTGGGATAAACTTTCAGATTTTAACCTTTGAATGAGAAACTGAGGAACTTATCTAATTTCCATAAGGTGTTGTGAAACAGTGGAGAGATTTATGAACTGTGACTCGGGTACAAACAGAACACTGAGCTCAGTTTTATTATAGCTGCAGTTCTTCAAAGGAATGGTTCATAATTAAGGAACATACTGTACATTTATGCACTATATTCCAAAGAATTCATATATGAAAACTTAATCTACTTATTTTATATTTTGTTAAAATACATTTATTTTTATTTTTACAGAGCTGGATCTTTTCTCCTTTCATTTGCAACGATTATTTCAAAGCCAATAGGCAGATTAGCCATCTCAAAATATGTAACACGACTGAAGACAGAGAGTGATAAGTTAAAAGTGCATGAGTGAAAGAGAAGGAGGGATCAAGAACAGGATGAGGTGAGAGAGAGAGAGAGAGAGCGATAGAGAATCTGATACAGACGATGGAATTGGAATATTCTGTTTCTCCAATCTCTGAGTTATGCGTCTTTGAGGCTTCTCTCCTGAGAAGTGGAGGATATAATCCTTCAAAATCTCCCTGTTTCATCTGGAGTCAAGACCTTTTTGATCAGGGTGACTGAAGATAAAAAGCGTATATAGGAGGGGGTGGCTGGGAGAAAAGTAGGCAAGAGAAGAAGAGAGGATGAACTTCAGAGGAGCAGTTGAAGGCTATTTCTCAATCGCCATCCTCGTGCCAAAGTGAGGGCATAAATTCATGGGTCGGAAAATGTAAGACTGAGGCAGTCTCGTGTGGCAAGAATCACAAAGTCAGCCATTCGAGAACGTCTGCGTGCGTGAGTCTGCAGCTGTCGAGGACACACACACACACAGAACATGGCATTGATTCCATATTGACTCCCTCAGAGGGAGGCTGCAACATCATAATCTTGATATTGATTACAGGGAATGAGATTCTTTGGCGACATCAGATACTGCGGCCATATGTCTGTGTGAAACCTGAATGGATGTCACAGACAGACATCTCTCCCCTTTTGGGGGGGGGGGGGTATCCCGAGTTTTTGAAACCCTCTCTCGGCCATCCTGTGAATATATTTCAAGCAGATGAATGCAAAAAATAAATCATATTTAGGGATGGTTAGTGCAAACTCCACAAAGAAAAGACCTCTGGTCTGGATTTGAACCGTCTTACACATAACACTCAGAATGCAACACTGTTTCTGTTGAGCCTTGAAAAAGATGACGCAACGTTAGCAGCAACAGAAAGACACACACACACCTACACAAACACACACACACCTACACACACACACACACACACACGCACGCAGATGCCGTTTATACACAATTTGCCGTTTCATGAAATCAGTCCTCTTGCCCTCTGCATCGTGCGCATTTTGCGTGCACTGCGCCTTTAAATTGAAGGCGTGGCTTCCGTACTATGACCCGCCTCTTTATGCATATTAGACAACTCCTTCCCTCGGATCAAATATAGCGCAGCAGTCGGGCAAAGGGAGGCGTCCACGCACGCACGCACGGCCCGCGCTCATCCAGCCTTCAGCGCGGCGCGCGACTCGGTAAACCTCTGCGACTGTTTACAACCTGGAGAGGACGCAGCGCTCACGTGTGCGCCTACGTGTACGTGTGCGCCAACTTGTGGCTGCCGCTTTGTGGATACTCAAATTACGCACGGTGGATCTATGAAGACGCAGGCAGAATTGTCGCACTCAGCATCAGGTAAAGCACTTTATTTTATTTTATTTTTATTACTTTGTTAACACGCGAGAGATTCGAGGTTTCTGTGGTCGTGGACGCGCCTCTGTAGGTCGTCGGTTCGAGGCTTCCAGCAGCGCGCCTGCCGCGTAATTAAGTGATGATGGGCGCCTTTGGAGACGCAGCTGAATTCTTTTGAGCGTGATAAGCGGCTGGACCGAGGAGAGGGAGGTGGATACTGCGCACTCTGGTTCTGTTCGGAGGCAGGACGCGGTACCTGCCGAGCCAATCAATCAATCGGGTTCAATCTTAATTCAGTCGGGCGGTCAGCAGAAAGTAGGACCCGCTTCCCTCACTCTGTCGCGGTAATACTATACCAAAAACCCGCGTTATGTAAGGGAACTGTTGCGAAACTTCAACTTGTCCGCATTAAGTAATCAACTTACAGAAGGGAGCTGCTTTGTGGGCGTTCTTCTGAATAATCGACACAATTAAATAGTGAATGATTCTGTTCACCGGCTCTGGCTGTGATTGGCTCGTCATGCACGGTGCAGGTACTTCATCTGTTACACATCACAGGATGGTTTTTTTTTGTTATTTTTTTTTTTAATAATGGGACTATTTTGCTTTAAAACATTGATTATTCAACCGAAATGGCTGCCTTATGCGTGGATGCCTCATCGACCCTGCTCCCGGGGGGCAGGGCCGTGACTGTGTTTGATCTGAGGGGGGGCTCAGTTCTCTAACTCTCTCCCCGACAGACGGAGGGAACGCGGAGTGATTCATCGCTCAGCCCGTAGCCCTCATGCCGGGGGTCAGCTCCACCGCGCCTCGGTATGAGAACTGGGACATGGACCACCTCGACCACGACCAGCACTATTTCTATGACGACCCGGACGAGGATTTCTTCAAGTCGACTGCGCCCAGCGAGGACATATGGAAGAAATTTGAATTGGTACCGACCCCGCCCATGTCCCCCATCCGGGCGGTGGAAGGGTCTGGCAGGGTCGGGCTGCTGAGCCACCCGTCTTTGGGGGACAAACTGGAGTGGGTGTCTCAGTTCTTGGGACAGGAGGACGAGCAGCAGCAGCAGCAGCAGCAGCAGGACCTGCCTTGCAAGCTCGCCGCCGCCAACGACTCGTTCGGGAGCCTGAGCTCCATCATCATCCAGGACTGCATGTGGAGCGGCTTCTCTGCCGGGCAGCAGCTGGAGCGAGTTGTCGGTGAGCGGTGCTCATCCTGTCCCGGGACGGGCGCCGCTCCGTCCCCGGCGAGAGCGCAGACCGCCGCCGCGGACTCGGCGGCGGACTTCGTGGATCCGGCGGCTGTGCTCACTTTCCCGTCAAGCGGAGGATGCAAGAAGCAAGTGTCCTCCGGTTCAGAGTCTCACACCGACTCCTCAGGTATGTCCAACACTGAATGATGTTTCCACGGCGATGGCTTGACCTCTTGCTTGTCTTTGAACCTCGTTCTGTACAGTTGATTAGCCTCCAATGTTGGTCGACAGATCTCATCCCCCCCCCCCCCCAATAAGGGTTTGACTTCGGGTTCGTTTCCTTGTCATTTCGGTGACGCTTTTCTTTCATTAACCTTTTCTCTGGCTGTGACACGTGACTGCGTTGCGTTTCCTTGGCGCATGCAACTCGTGCTTCACGCCTGAGAGCATCACGCCCATCGAAACATCTGGTCCTCGGCTTCGTCTCCAGCAGACCAGCTGCTCCCTCTCCCCGTTTCTCCGTCTGACATGGATATAATATCCTCTCCCTCTTCAGGTTCTCATAATTGGAACTTTATGTACGCAGTGTCACAGAAGGGGAGAAAATCTTTAATATTTGTCGGATTTACCGAGACGTGCCCATTTTCCAACCACGTGATTTGAGTGCGGTGCGTCGGCTGCCGTGTGGCGCCTGGGTTTGTGGAATGTCACAGAGGGGGCTTGTTGGCGCGTTCTTCCGCTCAACGGGCTGCAGCACCAATTGTGTCAGTGGGTGGATTTGGGCTGTGAATAGATTGGGATTAGCGATTCAGGAGGTCAGCTGGGCCAGCAGAATTCTTTCACAGGAGTTTCGGCCGGCATTCCATGCAATTTGAGGGAATAATGTTAAAGATTAGGAGGAAAATTAGCCATTAGAAGAAATAAATCCGCGCTTGAGAGTTATATTTATTTGTGTTTAAGACTTTCTTTTTAAGACTCAATGTTGTTATTGTTAAAGCTTTTCCAGAAGTCACCGCTCTTCAGACACACGTGTCTCTCTACGGCGTGCAGAATACCGGTACTACTGTCTGAGCTTCCAAATACACGGAGGTGCGATTACTCCAAACATATTTCAGGAGTCCGCTCAGTTGGCGGGAATCGGGTCGATAAATCCCCTCCTCATGTTTAATCCCCCGCCTCCGTTCTAAACAAGCACTGCAAGGGGGGGGGGGGGGGAGACTTCATCAGATTACATGAGGCTGTGTGAAGACGATACACAGCAGCAGCACTTAACTGAGGTTCAGAGAGGCGGAGCCTCCTGTGACTTTTTTTTTTTTCTTTTCTTATTAGCGTCTGCTTTTAAGCTCTTTGACTATTAAACCCATGATTTTAAAACATTCCTTCCTCTTTCAGATGATGATGACAAAGACGAAGATGAGGAGGAGATTGATGTGGTGACCGTGAAACACAAGCGGCGTCGTAAACCTCGTCGACTGGTCAACACTCGTAAGCCGGTGACGATAACGGTGCGGGCCGACACCCTCGACCCTGGAATGAAGCGTTTCCACATCTCCATCCACCAACAGCAGCACAACTACGCCGCGCCCTCCCCAGACACGCTCCCACCGGCGGTGGAGCCGCGGCGGAAGAGGGTCCGGCAGCAGGCCTCCACCCAGCCCCTAGAGAACTCTGATTACCACCAGCCCCGCCCTGGCCACGCCCCTCTGAACTTGGACAGCAGGCGGTCCCAGGTGACCGTGGCCAGAGTTCGGTCTGAATCCCCTAACTTCAGCGCTTCCTCCCCTATCTCCTCCACGTCACCTTCATCACCTCCCTCCTCCTCTTCCTCCTCCTCCTCCTCCTCCTCGTGCTCCCCTCTCCAAAGCTCTCCCTCGAAGGTCCACTTCCTGTCCCATCTCTCCAGCCCCCCGTCCTCCGACTGCGAGGATACGGACAAGCGCAAGGCGCACAACTTCCTGGAGCGCAAGCGAAGGAACGACCTGCGCTCGCGTTTCCTGTCGCTGCGGGACCAGATCCCGGGCTTGGCGGACTGTCCCAAGACCCCGAAGGTGGCCATCCTGACCCGAGCCACCGAGTACCTGCAGCAGCTGCACGCCAGCGAGAGGCAGAAGACCCAAGAGAGGAAGCAGCTGAAGGCCAGGCAGCTTCAGCTGCTGCAGAGACTGGCCCTCCTCAAACGGTCCTGAGCCACGCGGCGTTCACTCACAGGACCGAATGGGACGAAATGAAGGCAGAAGACACTAATGTTCACTTTTAATTGGTCGCGTTGGAGTAGTGCGGGTGGATTTCTTTTCTTTTCTTTTCTTTTTATAATTATGTTTGTGTTTTTGCACATTATCTTCTGAGTGAGGCTCTAAGGCAACGAGCTAGGCAGGAATTTGTTTTATGTTTTTATGGGGCGTCTTGGGGACAGATGATGTCCGCAGTTACTCGATAAAGGCTTATCAGATATGTTATATGTCCCCCTTCTAAGAACCGTTTGATACTGGAAGGCTGTGTTGTGAATGCAACGCCTTCTAGTTGGGGGGAAAAAGTGCCGCAATTTTCTGTTTACCTGCTGCATGGTCTCCTTGATTGTGGTCTTGGCTTGTGTCCTTGCACAATAGTGATGTCTTTCTCCATTTGCTGGCTCTCCCGACGTTTCTCTCTGGTCTCCTGCAAATTTCAACCTCTCCACCTTTGCTTGCCCCCGACATTCAATGCGTCGCATTACGTTTATGCTTTGCCCTTTTCTCTTTCGTGAGATCTCATCCTCCATTCCTTGAACCTTTCTTCACTCTTCTTTGCTTCATCTTCAGTTGGAGGTTTCTGAATTATTGCCTGATGATGATAATGCAGTGAGACTGCACTGAACCTTGCATTAATCAGGCTGCATTATGATTTGTACTCCCTGGACATGCTTGGGTTAAGTCCAGAGTTCTGTGCCTTGCAGGTTTCATGATGTTCCTTTGTTTTCCCCCTTATTGCTTGCATCACAGTAACGGCCTGTTTTTGCAGCATTATTTGATGACAATATTTTGAGATTAATCCGATTTATTCTCAGTCAACTTCAGAAACATTGTGAAAGATATCCTTCTCAATGTTTTACTCGTCTTTAATATTGTTGTGCCATGTAGAACAGCCGAAAAAATTTGAATGGTGGCTTCAAACGATCAACTTTAGACACGATGGCTTAAATTCAGTTTATTTGTTTTAAACTGTCAAAAATGCCACTTTTTGCTTGGTTTTTATGAAGCCCACTAAGTTCAATCGTTTAATTTATCTTGCCTGATGTTTGTTTGTGTTTTTTTTCCTCATTTGATGTAATGCCTATAGAAGCCTTTGGATGTACGCAGACGATCCAGTTGGATGTCATGTCTATAGTCCCCTTCCTGTACAGCCCCTTCCAAACCAAAACCAGAGCCGTCTGCTGCTCATCCTAGTTTTTGTCTGGCCTTGCATCCTGAACCAGGGCCAAGCTTGCTATGCTTTTCAAAGATAACTCAAAGCTTCTATTTTTGTTAATAAAATGATTATAAAAGTCAAAATAAAACACTTGCTGAACATTGATCACACTAGCCACTTTGTCACTTTTTTTTCTTTTGTTGCTATGCCTACTTTTTTTTTTTTTTCTGTCTTTGTTTGTACAAGTCTGAGATGACTAAAGTTTTATACTATATTTTCCTACAGAGTTCGTGTTTCAGTGTGAACTAATGATTGTTTTGTTGCTGTAGCTGGGAGGGCTCTGCTGGTGGTTGATTGCGTGCTGAAAATTGGCATGTCCATGCCCAGCTTTCTCTCTCTCTGGAGAAAACACCTGAATGCTCCTGCACTCAATCCAGCCGCTGTGTCCCTTGCTTAAATCTGGTGTGGGTGACGATGATGGGATGGAGGAGCCAGGGTGGATTTAAGAGGATCTGCAGATTAAACTTCTGGCCGTGTGTAGCCTACAGTGACCTAGAGTGTCGCTGCTTTCTCTCTGCCTTTTTGTAACCCTGGTACTCCCCGTTGTCCCATAAGCCATACAACACAACACTGTAGCGCTGCAGCTCGTACTGTAAATGGATTCATGACGAGCAGCATCTTGCTCTCGTCAGCACTCAGGATAGGTCTCGACTTTAGTTTATAATTGTGTAGGTGCTCCCTGCTGTGTGTACATAACCGAATATATAGAACCCCCCAGACCAACACAGAGTTCACTACGGAAGAGAACATGGGATGTATTTAGCAAGCGCTTCACGGCGTCCTGACTTGTATCTGCCGACAACTTCATCACCGTCACTTCCCTGGCTTTTTTGTTTTTTTGTCGATAGTGCAGAGAGTGGTTTGCCCCATTTCCTTTTCATCTGCTCAGTCTCTGCTGTCGGCATGGTCATGGTATCGGTGGCCGTTACTCTGTAAGGTCAACCATGGTGATTTTGAAGCCTTGATTCAGCACTTTGATTTTTTCTGTACCTCATAAGCCTATATGTACTATGAAGTATAAGTCCTAATAAATTCATGATTTGATATAAATGATTATCTTACTATGTACTCACACACCGGACTGGTTCGCTGACTTTGTATATCTACACTTCATTACTAAGAATTTGTTTATTCACAATGCAACCACTTTTTATTTTCATTTTTTTTTAGCTCTACTGTATTACTGCCCCTGTAAAACAGCGTAAAAATCTAAAAGATTTATGACATATTTTAATATACGTGCTGTGCAAAACAAAGTTATTCAACCCCCTGAATATCATCCCCTATAAAATCATACATTAACATATCAAGCATAACACTCGGGCTCCGTGCTCAAACTCAAAGCTTTTCACCGCTGCTGAGCTGAAAACACAAGAAATGTTAGCGCCTGTAGCTCAGAAGCTACAAAACTTAACTTGTGGGGCCAATGGAACAGTGCTATGTGTGTCTGGAGAAGGAAGAATGAAGCTCAGTGATGTTCTGCAATTGCTTTGTAAATCCTCAAAAACGTTTGGCTGCCTGTAAGGAAACTGAAGCTTGGATATTTCAAAAGGGAAAACAACCCCAGCGTACCTCTAAATCCACGAAGGCTTCCAGAAGAATGCTTGGAACATCTTAGAGTGGCTGTCACAGCCGCAATACTAAGATCCAATAGAAAAATGGTTGGATTCAAAGAAATTTGTTGCAGCACAAAACCACAGAAATATTCCAGAATTAGACTCCTTCGCAAGGCCAATATTCCTAGAAGTGCCGCTAGGAATATCCAGAATATTCATTCTGGATATGAATAATGGTGACAACAGGTTAAAGCGGAACAAGCTGCTTTACAAAGTAGTAGAGTCATTAATTAACATTTTAGAGGCTGAAATAGGACTTCTTTGTTATTTTGGAGAAATATATATCTTTTGTATTGCGAAAAATAAACAGTTTTATTTAGTCGCTGCAAGTTGCTGATGAATGACAGACTTTGCTAACAAACCTCATATACGAAGAATTAATGAATAAGTTTAATGCAAATATGTAAAATAATATAGCGTATACATTTTCCAGATGGGAGTGCATCCTTTAATCCACCTGTATGAGTGAGTGCATTCACTATTCACCTGTCGGGCTGGGTGGTAACCCTGGCAACAAGAATCTTGGCTTGCGACTACAGTCTGTTTCCATAGAAACCCTCCCTGTAAGGGTATTCAACATTGTAAATGCCATCAACAATCTGACTTTAATGGCTTTTTGAATGATTGTCTGGACTGGTGTCGTCAGAGTTGCATTTGACTTAACAATAGAAAAACATTTAACTTTAATTTATTTTGCGTCAGAACGCGAAAAACCTGCAGACCAATCACGCCCTCGTCTCATCGTCGGGGTAACGGCTGCCTGTTGCTTGGTAACAGAGCCCGCCTCCCCCCCGCTCTAAGCCCACAGCGCATGCGCGACCGTCAGCTGGGCGCAGAGAGGAAGCAGTGTCATGGCGGCGTCCGCTCGCGCCATGCAGTTTACCTTGAGGAGAACGAGGGTCCCGCCTTTGGTGGTGATTTTGGGAGCTACGGGAACCGGAAAGTCAAAGCTGGCGATCGAAATAGGAAAACGACACCAGGGAGAAATAATAAGCGCCGACTCCATGCAGGTAGGAATCCGTTTAACGCAGGGAGGACGGATCCCAACAAGCTAGCAGCCTGTCATCGAGCTAATCTGTCCAGTCTCAACGAGGCAGGTATTTATGTAGAGCCAGAAGGTGAAAATGACAAATTAATAATAATTCGCTTTCACATATATCCGGAATCAAACACGCAACCTCTCCTTACTTCCATGTGTATTCATATGGAAATAACAACCTCAATGTTGTTCCTGATTGGCATTGTGTTAACAAAAATAAAAACCTCAGATGACACAACTGGAGTGTACATTTTAATGTGGATTTTGTTTTCCAAATCTCACTGGAGTAAAAGTGACGGATCCTTCTTCAGCGAGATGCGCTTGACCATTCCCCAGAACGCTTCTACTTAAAATGGACGGTTTGTTGGAAACCTGAATTGAAAGCAACCTGCCACAACATTTCAGATCAACTTTGCAGAAAAAGAAACCCTGCTGTTAAAGAGAGACCGAGTCAAATCATCCTCCGAGTGAGGCTGTGCTTGTTTTCTTTCCGCCTATCTTTTGTTTGCGATGAAGATTAAATTTGTTTGTAAATCTGTTACTAAAATCTTTAATGACCAGCTTTATTTTAGGTTTGAAAAATGTAAGTTTTGATGTGATGTCACCATCCCAGTACCGTGCAGTAATATGACGATAGTATGACATAGGATGCATATCATGGATGAGTAGCGAGCAGGAAATACTCGCGCATGTAAAGTGATTTCAATTGTTCCTGATTATTAAAGAGTAAAGACAATATTTTTTTGAAAATGGTGCGAGGATGGTTGTTTCTCCAAGTGAGTGGCCCCACGATGCGCTGGCGACACATTCAGGGTGTAACCCGCCTCTCGCCAATAGCGAGCTGGGATGGGCTCCGGCAACTCCCATGACCCGCAAAGCAGAAAAGATGGATGGATAGATGGTGAGGTAGGGATGAATGGCGCTCAGTAATTTATTCATACTCGAGTCGTAGACTAGAAATAAATCATAGTTGAAAGGTAATAGTGATCAGCTGAAAGATGAGAGCGGTAAAATTCATCAAAGGGATTAGCCCTGTCAAAGCTGCACCATTAACTGCGCCCGTCTTCCTTTGTTTGTTCTCAGGCTCTGTTGCCATGGATACACACTACACATGTAAATGCTCACTCCCCGTGAACCAAACCTGCTGGTGTCCAGCAGCGATTCCTCTTCCGAAGTCACATTGTGTTCCTTCGTTCTTCACCTTTTCTCCTGTTTCAGCGCCGCGTCTCTTCCCTCGTTTTCCTTCTTTCCCACCTTTTTGCCCTCGAGGGCCTGTTTCCCTGCGGGGAGTGCCTCTTCCAGTAGCCATCGGGTGCTGGGTAAAACTGGGTTACCTTAACAACAATTCATCCTAGAATATCTCGGCGACAGGCAGCCTTGGCGGAGAGAGGCGGTGGCCTAGTTACGGCACGGCGGCCCCAGCCTATCTCCACAACCCCTGGCTTTGTTGCTACCCGGCAAGTCGGTGTGTGCCACAGTGGGTGAACGAGAGAGGGGGGTATGCAGACAGAGAGAGAGAGAGAGAGAGAGTGACTACCCATGTGAGAACGAGGCTGTGTGTAGGCTAGCGCCGGCCTGTGTTGTCTTTGGGACAGGAAACAGTCTGGTCTTGTTTGGGAGAAAGCGGCGTTGTGCTGAGCTGGTGCTCGTTCAGCGGCGCGCTACGCCGGCCCGGCAGCTGATGGAGAATGGGCGCACTGTGGCCGCTGGGAAGTGTCTATTGTCCCAGGGAGAATTGGTTCCCACACTCCCAAACTCTCCTATTGTGTTGCCGCCCCCCCCCCCCTCCTCCTGCCTGCGACCCATGCCCTGAACCCACAGCTCATTGGACATGCAGGGGGGGGGTTTAGACACTCATTAAATGAACATGCTATCTGTGGCACGCAACACAAGCGCTTGGCTGTTGCTGCTCGTGAATGAGGCTCTGCCAAATAGTGTCAGACCGCGTTTCCCTAAACGAAGTCCAGCGGGATCCTTCGGTAGAAATGTCACCACCTAGGAAGCTGCAATTATGGGAGAGTGTGTGTGTGTGTGAGCTCAGGCTTTAGGGCCTTGTCCGTATCCACCGCCACACCCAGAGGGACATTGTCCCGGGTGGGTGTCCTGTGTGAACAGACTTAAATTAGCTAGCCATTTTTTGTTTTTTCTAACTGATTTTAAGACTTTTCTGTCTTTTTCTTCTGCTGCAGTCTTACTGTATTTTTTTTTTTTTTTTTTTTTACATTCAGTCAGTATTTTACTAATGTACAGGCAACACTAATGTAATGCTAGACAACAAATTTAAATGACATTTATTTGTTGTAAAAATTGTGTAATGACTCGTTAAATATCAAACTTGTGACAAGTAGGCCATCAGGTGGCCTTAAACGGCTGGGATGTCCCATGGCTCCAATGTCCTGTTCTTGTTCTTTGGTTCGCGGTAGCATCGTATTCATGTGCCGCGTCACGTCCTCGAGATTTCAAAAGATTTCTTGGAACAACATCCTCCTGATTTAGCATTCTTCTACCTGTAGCACAAAGCAGAAGAAAACCAAGTGGGTCAAAGTTTTTCTGCTGATGAAAATGTTACTGAAAGGAAAATCAGGACGATCATTTCCTTGTGATCCTCTCGTCCTCCTCAGAGAGCCTGTGAGGGACTCTATCCCCCCCCCCCCCCCCCCCCCACATAGTTTCAAAAAGCACTGCATCCCACTCTTAAATATCTTCACTCAGATGTTTTTTTAATTGAAATTCCTGCAAGAATGATCAAACTGAGCCAAGTAACTTTCCGCCCCTCTGAATCTTCACCTGCGTCGTTTTTTATTGACGAGCTGCAATGAGAGAGGATCATTGGCCGTAGATGGATGCAGGAAGCTGGCGGCGTTGGTGCACTTCAGAGGCGCGCCTGGAATGAAACGCTTGTCTCAGAGCTGCGATCGTCGCTTGAACGCCGCCGTGTTTGCGCTCTGCTGCAGTTCGGGTCGGTAACGGAAATATTCCTCACTGTAACGACGCTGACGGCTGCACAGGCACTTATCAGTATGTGACATGAAGAATGAGACGGAGGCTTTTTCGTTGCCAGCGATGATGGGGAAAAACGGCTACGTCATAATAAAGTGCAACGCTGTTACGGCAATCTTCGTTTAGTCTCAGGATCAGACGAGACATTGATTGGGAGGCGAATTTCACTGCGTCGAGTGTCTCAGAATTCATTCCGTTTTAGTTCACGAGCGCCTGAAAGCCCTTCCACCAAATGAATAGCAAATTGATCATTATCGATGTGGAGGCTGTTCAAATTATGAGCAAATTGATTTAACTCGACACTAAACGCACGCTCTCATTTCTGTGCATGAGTATATTTCTCACGCCCTCCAAGCCGACTTTTCAGCGCATTAGCAAGCAACATGTTGTCCACAAATTATGTTGATTCACAGAAGGGTGTAAAAATGGGGGGGGGGGTATTTGTGTGAAGAGGTTTGTTTGTGCGGATGTATCACCAAAGGGCAGTTTAACAGGTCATGCCT